>NC_132785.1:7795594-8097538 GCF_048418805.1 Vulpes vulpes
GGCACAGCGCTTCCTGATACTCCATCTTTGTCACTAGTGGCTAAATTCACTCCATCAGTAGTGTATCCCTCTCCAATAACCTTCTCAGGACTCTAGCACAGAGGTTTCTGGAACATGTCAATCCCCTGCCGTGAATTGGTAGCCTTAATTTGCTGGCTACACAGAAATGACTGGAGGATGTGTGGGGTCCCATGATTATTCAGCACTGGGGTGGGGTGGGGTGGGGTGGGGTAGATCTGAGGTAATTTCTCCTTTCTCCTATACTGCCAATACTTCCCATCCTGGGGAACCATCAGATGCCACCAAATGAGCAATAGAAACTAATATGGGTTTAATGAAATGAGGGCCTTGGATTGACAGTACTTTGTTTTAAGGACTCTCTGGGGCTCTGGCAGCATAATTTATTCATAACTTGCTACTCCCCAGGAAGGGAAAACAGATGGTTCATCTCTGTTTTCAAATTGGAGGTTGAAGGACTAAGATCAATAGGCCTGATCCCATGGCAAACACTACTATCTGGCTCTCCTCCAACTCCCCCTTTCCTTCTGCCCTTCTCCCACTCCAAAGAGAGAAAATGCCGAAGACTCATGTTCTAAACCTCCTTTGCCACTGAATTAGTGCTAGCAAAACCACGCTGGGAGGTCTCTGTGAAGGAGTTTTCCTCCCTGATGAAAGGTGGAGGCACACGAGGAGAACACTTTTATGTGACCTGCCTTTCTGCCTTTCGGACATGGTTAGATGAAGATATAGTGCCTGGAGCTGTGGCAACCATCTTGCGATCATGAGGAAGAGGCCAAAAACTGAATGAGATGACAATCTGGTGTCTTGATGTCATAGAAATGCTAAACTTACCCACCTACAGACTTCCTGTTGAGTCAATAAAAATATATTTATTATTTAAGTCCATGCATTTCAGGGTTTCTGCTACTTGCAGCTAAACACATTCTTTTTAAATTTATTTGGAATAAAACAGAGTGGCACAAATGATATATTTGCAGATGCGGAAGGGCAGAGTCAAGGGGGCAACGTGGACTTCTATCAGAGACTGTGATGTTGGTAACATCTATTAGGTGGTGACAAGACATTTGTTTTGGACTCTTGATTTTCATGCCTTGAGATTCAAACTGAAACAGGGAAACTAAAGGGACCCCATGAAAAACTGCTTTCTTCCCCCCTTTTCCTGCTTCCACTCTTGCTAGGACCTCCACCCACCTTACACATGCCTTATAGAACAGAGAAGTAGGTTCTCCTTGTAAAGGTCAAGGAATTAATGATTTCTTTGAAGTCTTCCAGCACAATAGATAACATCTAAGGAGTGACCAGGCAGGGTCACCACGAACATTTTTCAAGACGACTGGCTCATCAAGATCCCTGGCTCCAGGGCTTAAATAAATGACTAATGGAAAACACCTGAACACTTATCTTTGTTCCTGGATGCCTGAGAGGACACGCGTGCCAGACCACCATCCTCAATAAAAACCTCAGGCCCCACTTTCCTTTCTGAGTCTCTCGAATTCTCTGTCTGTATCTATACCCTCTTCCTACGTGTTCAGTAAACTCTGCTCTCACTTCCTTTCGGCTCATGTTTGGTTTCCATCCTGCGTGAGGCCAGGGACCCTTTTGGTTGGTCCTGCAGGACCCTCTCTGGGTTCTCGGACCCAGCCAGCCTACAAAATAAGCACATGCCTACTGAGGCTACAGTGTTAAGGGAAATGGTGAGAAACATTTAAGATACCGGTTATATTGGCTACTTCTTAGAGCTTTTGGCAAGGTCCTACAAGAAAAAGATAAACATAGCTCAGAGAAGATCTGTCACTAGAGGGGGGAAGAAAAAGATCTCTTCTGGGATGCTCTCTGCTGGTAACCAGCAATCCAAATTGACTGAGAATCTCATAATTCGGAGACTTGCTGGAGTCCAAAGCAGGGGAAGTGTAGACAGAGCAAGAGATAAGACCAGCAAAATTTGAGCCCAACCTCTCAAACTCCTCCCATTCAGTTTTCTTTGTCAGGCAAAGAAGACAAGCTTGCCAGCAAAGTCTGATGAAAATGAAGCCTCCCCATCCAACCCTCTTGTTTTGAACTGCTTCACAGCAGCCTCCATTAAACTAATAACGAGAGGACACAAAGCCAGTCAACCACATCCTTGGCCGGGACTGCAGTGGAGGTGCCCCCACCCGGGTCTCCCTTCAAGGAAGAGGGCACAGTGGAGGTAGTTAGCTGATAGCCTCCAGCTGTTAGCCTCTTTGGGCTCCTGCTCAGCTTTAGATGGGAAGCCTCACTCTTTCTGAGAAGCCTCTAGTCAATGACTAAGCACAGCAGCAGTAAATAAGGCGGCTACTCCCGCCCAAGGTGAGGATCTGTCTTCACTCTGAAGCTGTCTGTTGAGTTAGCAAAGACTTTGATCAGATCTGTAGCCAAGTGAGAGGCTTCTCCTGCCCAATCCTACTTCACCACCTTCTCTCCCAGGTGTTAGATCTACAGCATAGGCTTTCCTGGCCTCATGTCTTATTTTCCCTGCCTCGTGTCGTATCTCCTTGCTCTGTATCATGGGCTGCCAGATGGACGAACAAAGAAATTGAATCCTCTCTCATTCTTACCGTTAAAGATCAACAGGACTGGGTATGTGCTAAAAATCAGGGACTGTTGTATGTTTCCCATTATGCCTTTTCCCAAATGCAGGATTTTAGTGAAGGCATCTTCTTCCTTCTACATCACTTTAAGTAAGAATCTACACTGAGACAGCGTGGAGAAGATTACCAGCCACCCAGAGATTCAATATTTGGTGCTAGCTACAGTAACTGGGGGGTTCAGTACATTTATTCTCCCATCAAAAATGGGTGACAGCATTCCACCCTCAGTGGCTATTGGGGAGGAATGATGTTCAGAGTTGGTGAGTGGCCAAGGAGACGGATTCTGGTAAACACTCTGGCAGGCCGTCCACAGACATGCCCGGCCTTCTTCTCCCTTGTATACCTTCCAAAGTAGAAGAATGGAACAACAATGGATATTTTCTTTGTCAGCTTCTTTCACTGCTGAGATAAAAGGGAAGTCTGTGGGGAAGGCTTCGGGGAAGATGATTTTCTTTCTAATAAAAGGGGAAAGGTATACAAGGCAAGGTCTATTTTGTTTGTTTTTTGTTTTTTGTCTTGTTTTTTGTCTTGTTTTTATTTTTTTATTGGAGTTCAAATTGCCAACATATAGCATAACACCCAGTGCTCATCCCGCCAAGTGCCCCCCTCAGTGCCCGTCACCCAGTCACCCCCACCCCCTGCCCACCTCCCTTTCCACCACCCCTTGTTCGTTTCCCAGAGTTAGGAGTCTTTCATGTTCTGTCTCCCTCTCTGATACTTCCTACTCATTTTCTCTCCTTTCCCCTTTATTCCCTTTCACTAATTTTTATATTCCCCAAATGAATGAGACCATATCATGTTTGTCCTTCTCCGATTGATTTACTTCACTCAGCATAATACCCTCCAGGCCCATCCACCTCGAAGCAAATGGTGGGTATTTGTAGTTTCTAATGGCTGAGGAATATTCAAGGCAAGGTCTATTTTGCTTCCCTGCTTCCTTCTTGTGGTTACAGTCATGTGGAGAGTTGATAATCTAGAGCTTTGGTGGCCACTTTACAACTGAGAAAGCGAGAAAATGGCACAGATAGAAAGCCAGGCCCTGACACCTGGAATCACCCACCTCCAGACATCTAGTTGAGTGAGGAACAAACGTTCTCATGATTTCAGCCATTGGGTTTTCATTTGCCTGGAAGTGATCTAATCGCAGACTTCTTTGAAAGAAGTATCTATGGTGTCCCCAGTGGTTTGGTTACTTATCTTCATCCAACTAAAATTTAAAAAAAAAATTAAATCTATATCTTCATACAGACTATATAAAATACAAGAAAGTAAATAAAATTTATAAGATTGTGAGCTTTATTTCCTTAAAGCTTCATAATTACTGGTTGAGAAATATATCATCATTCTCGTCAAACTCCAAATTGCTGGTTCAGTTGAAAATGCTAATAAAATAAATATACAGTCTTATGCATTAGATTTAAGATAGTGTGCCAAGCCTTAAGATGTTTTCCCAGCCTTATAGATGATAGAGGCTGCCGAAGCATGGCAGCAGGACAAAGCCTATGGTTTGGGGAAACGACCTCTTGTTTTAACTTTGCACTGGATTCATCCACCATTTGCATATGAGAAGGGATGGGGCTCTCTATAGGTACAAAACAAAAACAAAAAAATTGGTATTTTGTCTTCCTGCCAAGAAGCTCTAGTTACTGGTGAGAGCCATCTGGCTCAATGACTTTCTAATCCCTACTATTTAGACATCAATCTGCTGCCCTAATTTTACAGTTAACAAACTGAGGTCCTGAGCTGTGGGGGTGACTTACTAAGTTCACCCCCAAGTTGCTTCTTAGTGGCATTACAGGGGTGGGAATTAATCCCAGGACTCTTGCTCTCTGCCAGGTGCCTTATCTATCGAACTTTTCTTTCCAAGGGCAAGGACAGGTGTGATCTCTTCTTTTGTCTCATTCCTTCCAAAATATCTAACCCAGAGCTGTTATAACCATATCTAAAAGATGTCCAACAAAGTCTCGTGGAAGGAAGGAAGGAGGGGAGGGCCGGGGGAGGGCTACAGTGTAAACATGGCAATTGCTCTGTGACTGCTCAGGTCAGACATGGGAGCCCCAAATTGTCCAGATATATAGATAGATAGATATAGATAGATAGATGATAGATAGATAGATAGATAGATAGATGATAGATTTTATCCCAAATCATCCCCTGAAATGAAACATTATACTCTCACACCATGAGCCTCAGACATCGTAGGCACTTAATTAACACTTACTCAGTTGAATGGAATGAATGAAATCGACTCTTTATGAGGTCAAAAGTAGCACAGACATACATATTTAGATAAACTTCTTTGCTTTTGAATTATATTAATAACAGGGCCATTGGAAATGGAGTTTACTAAAAATATTGTTGATGGAAGAAAAAAAGATTCTTATATTTCTCAGAAATACACAAGAAAAGAAAATGCTTTTTTTTTTAAAAAAAAAGTATTTATTTATTTATTCATGAAAGACAGAGAGAGAGAGAAAGAGAGAGGCAGAGAGAGAAGCAGGCTCCATGCAGGAAGCCCGATGTGGGGCTCAATCCTGGAACCCCAGGATCACGCCCTGGGCCAAAGGCAGGTGCTAAACCGCTGAGCCACCCAGGGATCCCAGAAAATGCTTTTAATAATCATTTGAATATGACTTAATTCAATTAACTTTATAGAGCACCTATTATCTATAAGTGTATGATTAGGCATTGTGGGGTCCTCCAGGGTGAAATAGATACAGTACCTTCCTGACCTCAAAGGGCTTATAATCTAGAAATATGGACAAGACATTGATATCTATATCTAACAAATAATTGTGTGGCAAGAGCTATGGGGAACCATAAAGGACATGTATGTGGGTTCCTAAGAGAAGGCAGGGTCCTCGGAAGCTTTGTTAATGATTGATCTTCATCAGAAGAAAGACAGAAAGTCATTGAAGAGTTTTCATTAAGTGGTGTTTGTTGTTTAAGATTTTTTACTTATTTATTCGTGATAGACATAGAGAGAGAGAGGCAGAGACACAAGCAGGCTCCATGCAGGGTGCCCGACGCAGGACTCGATCCCGGGACTCCAGGATCGTGCCCAGGGTCAAAGGCAGGTGCTAAACCGCTGAGCCACCCAGGGATCCCCCATTAGGTGGTGTTTTGATGTGTATCTTAAAACGCGTGTTAGGGAGTTAAGGCTGAGATGATTTCTTTCACTACCTTGGCAAGCTAATAAGAGCACCAGGACACTGGTGACAGACTTTGCAAACTGTCCTCAGGTGGGATTCCTTCTCCAGATTTGATGGCTGTGAAAAACCACAGGTCCCCTTCACTGTTCATCATCAGCAAACACTTGAGGAGCATCGACAGTGATCTGGTTGCTGATCTGGGCTGGATAAAAGTCTAGTGCTGTGTTTGTATAATGATAGATTTAATATATGCTGGCTCACGGCATCAACGCTTTATCAGAGGAATAAATGGAAAGTTATTCTGGGCTGAGAGGGTAAAGAGATCAGTTTATGGAAAAGAGAGCCTCCTTATGCACATATTCTGTAAACTACAGATCAAAAGCCAGAAGGGGAGCGCCAGCCATGAATAATGAAATCATACATCCAAAGGTCTGGATGGAGTCAGACATCCTGATGATTTCTTTTTAAGGAAAAATCAAGACTTTTGCCCAGTGTTGCATGCTTTGAAGATAAGTGCTCTGAAGGCAGAGCAAGATAGCTATCATATGCAGGAGAGATAGGCAAACTTTCAAAATTGGGTTCATTTAAATAGCATGCCCTAGAGTATCCTGCCAGACTAGAAAGGTCAGAGTGGCTTTCACTGCATCTGAGGAAACACTCTGATCTCCACTAATTCGGATGTTTCGTAATATCAGGTGGTTAGAGACCGAGCTGACCTTACGTGAAGACTTACCTTTGGACTAAAAACCCAAGCCTTACTTAACCAATGAAATTCTCACTGTAGTAAAATCATCAGAAAAAACGCAACACAACCACAAGAGCCACAATCACACCCCCAGTACATGTCTTAACTCCCACTCACTTCCCAACCCATTAAACTTCATTCCTGTCTTCTCTCCACCCTCAGGGCCAAATAACTGGGGATACTAAGGATGGGAAACCAACCATCCGGTGGGCTTGGCACTGTCCTGAGAGCCCTGTGTCTGAGGCAGCCTGCCCCCCACCACAGCTGTGGGCAAACAAGGGTGATGGGTCACCCTACTGGGGTTACCAGTACTCTGCAACGGACGCAAGCAGTGATCTGTGTGTACCCCTCACACCTGATTTCCTAACAGCTGTGGATGTGAATTGGTCCTTGTGCTTCGAGAAGACTCTTTACTCCCCTGGCTTCTTTGCCTCCTCCCTCTCTCATTTTAACATCCTCTATCTCTCCTTACATTTCTTTGCTGACACCTCCCTTCTAACCTCCAAAATGTTAGTGCTTCTCAGGGTTTTGCCCTTAGCTGTCTTTCATGCTTTCTTCACCTTCTTACTGCATTGAATAGTGACACCACCATCAAGTGTAATATAAAGACATAATGGTGAAGAGGTAACTCTTCTTCAGCTGTACCCTCATCAATAAATGATGATAGTTCAAAAAAAAAAAATAGTGACACCACCACCCCCCCACATTCATGTTCACTCAGAACTTCAGAATGTAAGCTTATTTGGAACTGAGGTCTTGGCACGTGCAATGAACTAAGTTGAGGTCATTCTGGATTAGGGTGGGTCCTAAATCCAGCATGACTGATGTCCTTATAAGAAAAGGACAGGACTCACTGAGATAGATGCAGAGGGAAGGCCACATGACAATAGCGGCAGAGACTGGATGGATGCAGTTGTAACCCAAGGAACACCAACAATTGCCAGCAGCTACCAGAAAGCAGGAAGAGGCAAGGGAGGATTCTTTTCTAGAGCCTTCCAAGGGAGCATGGCCCTGGTGACAGCCTGGTTTCAGGTATCTAGCGTCCTGCACTGTGAGAATACATTCCTGCTCTTCTATGCCACCCACTTTGTGACAACTTTCCCCGCAGCCCTAGGAAACTAGTACAGGCATCTTAAATATTTTATTTAGTCTTCATGGTCTCAATTCCATCTAAGAGACTGTGACATCTAGCTCTTTCCTAAGGTCTAGATCTGTCTTTCCAAGATCTGCTACAACAGCGGGAACAGTGGACCACAGTGTCTTTCATGCGCTGCCTATGGAGTAGGTCCAACTGTGAATTTATCTTTTGTATACCTGCTGCCCCCTCAATAATGCTTTATCTGGGCTACGGGCATTACCAAACACCTGCCTCCTCAACCATAAATCTTGACGTTACCCTTGATTATTTTTCCTCCTTCTCCTCTTCCTCCTCCTATTACATTTATCTGACCATTAAAACCTCACAAATCTCCCTCAGAAACTTCTCTCTACGGAGTACAGACGGTATATCCAGCCAGAACCTAAGTGACCTCCACTGCTAGGTTTTGGACCTGGGTCTGTGCTTATGTGATGCACTTGGGCACCGGGCACGTGGGGGGAGATCCAGCCAGGAGCCAGTTTGGATAAGATATTTGCATGAATTTGTGAGAGTATAACTTACATATTTTCTGGCTTCGATAGCCTATGATTACAAAACAAGGTCATACTTCCCTTTTATAATCCAAATTATTATGGCAGGAGACCTCATCCTGCTTGCCTGCAGGAAATGAGCCTTCCTCAAAGTGTCCTCATGTTATTTCTAGAAGTCCCTAGAGGGATGTCTCATCTGTATTCACAAATCAAACTGGCACCTGCCGGCATCAGAAAGTGCATTAGTCAGGGCCATTTTGCCATGTGTGTCAGAGGCCATCATAAACTAGCTTATGCAAGACGAGAGAATAATTGGCTCCCATTGTTAAGAAAAATGCTGAAGATTTTCATGTAATTGAAGGAGCAGTGGAGGGGACCAGGGCCTAGGACCAGAACCAGTGCTCGGTGCCTCCACAATACTTCTCCTCTCCTCCTGTTTCTCATTTCTGGTGTCTTTGCTCTTCTTTATGTCTTGGCTACATTTTCTGTCCTTACCCACATGGCACAGACCATGGCATTGATGTGAATCAATCCCAGGGACAGACTCTGATTAACTCTGTATGGGTCTCATGCCCATGCCTGGATTCATCACCATGTCCAGGAAAAGAGAGGTCCAGATCATTGGCCCATTTCTGCAGCTGGGGGACAAAGTCTTGTTACAAGGAGAAAGAGAGTGTCGGACAAAAAGCAAAGACTACCCCAGACCACTACACATGTCTTCCTTTGTCATCCGTTCCTGAATGTCTGTGTCTACTGCTTCTTAAGCCTCATGGTAAAACCTCATCACTGCCAACACCATCACGAGACCCAGAACACGAGCCATACAATTTAAGGCTCAAGTGACAAAATGCATCACCAAGAAGAGAAGAAGCTCTTCTTGCGAAAGTTCAAAGTCTGATACCCAAGGTCCCCCAGTAAAATCAGCAATCATACCTAGCACAGGATGAGGGAGGAAGGAGGATGAAGACAGTGACAATACCCATGGTGTGAATATACATGAAGACAGGTGAAAGTTTTAGAATCACGGTCAGTGTCCCGGGGCTGGCTTTATGGGTGGCTGTTCAGTTAGCACCAAATGAGATAGAGATCTGGGAACTCAGAGATCAAACCAGCAGGTGGAGACTTACTGGCCCAGGGGTGTCTTTTAATGGGGTGTGCGTGTGTGTGTGTGTGTGTGTGTATCTGTCCTTACAGGGCCCAATAACCCAAGTGAAAAATCCAGTTGTCCTGGACAAGCTTGAGATTCAGTAACGTTAGCAACCCTGACTATGTCTTTCTCAAAACATGAGGTCACGGAGGCTCCTCTACTACTGGACCCCTGTCGCCAGTGGTCGCCTTAGCTTTCAGGCCCCATTGCCCCTTCTCCTCTGTAACAACAGGGCAGCACAGTGCCCCCATTTGGCTTAGGGACAGCGGAGAGCCAGATGGGGTAGAGGGGAGACGTGTGAGCAGCACCGCCTGCTGCTGGAGTGGGGGCCCTGACATGACCTGGAGCCTGGGTCAATTGCCACAGAATGTGAGGCTGGTGGTTGTGCTGCAGCCCATTCCGGTCTGATACAGGCCGAGCCCTGGCGGGAGACAAGTCAGTGGAGCCACAGTTAGCAGCTGAGGCTGATGTAAAGGTACCATTTCGACTGATTCTCACTCTCGGTGTGAAACACAAATGATTGTGCTTACCGAGAGAGGCTTGGGGAATAGAAGTTTGTGGGTTGACAGTGTATAATTAACACATCATCTACACAAAGCCCAAAGATGGACTCCATAGCACCACCGTGATTACTCCCAGGAAACACACTGTAATTGTATCATCCCTTCCAAATACACTGGGACAAGCATTTTGTGTCTGGATGAAAGTCAAGGCAGATTAAGAAGCGCTTATGCCAGAAGCAGCTTCCCTGACCAGCATGACAGGCAAGAGGTGAGAGGAGCTAGGGCTGGTTAAGTAAATAATTCCACCGCCGTACAATAGAATATGCTGCAGAATTAGGAATTACATCGCAGAAGAACACATAAGAACGTGGAAATTTTCCACAGTAGGGTACGAAAAGAGAAGAATATGAAACTCAAAGAAGCCGTAGAATTGCAAGGTCGTCAAATGTTTATTATTTTTGTGTGCTTTTTAGGTATCTCTAAAATTTTTCATTGAACGGAGTTATTTGCATAAGGAGAAAATCTCAGTTGGCATTATTTGAAACGAGAACAACAACAACAGGAAAAAAACCTTTCTCAAACTAGGAAATTTATGATGATTATTATTATTCCTGACCTTCCTTTTCTATTCCCCGGCCTGAATCATACCCAGGAGCCTTGCCTGAGACGTCAAGACCTCCTGTCCCCGTTTCTGCCCCTACTAATAGTTGGAGCCACCAGGGAGCAGAAAGTCTCAGGGTGTCATCTGATATGGGACACACGCGCGCACACACACACACACACACAGCCAGTAAAGAGCCATTCAAATGGGAACTCGAAAAAAAAAATAATAAACTCTTTAAGTTAATGACATTCTATAAAAACCAATTGCTAGAGAATATAAATTATAACAAAAGCAACACCACAAAGGATGGCCATCTGCTGAGAATGTCGTAAAGAGGATTTCTGCGTGGGGAAGGAGGTTGAGCCAAATTGTCTCTAAGGACTCCTCCGAATCTCAAAGTCTATGAAATGAATGGTGAGCCTTTAACAAAAGGAAGTACAGGGGGAAAAAAGGAGGAAACACCCCCACTCTGCTTTGACATACGTCCTGTGACTTCTGGCACCACGGCCGGCTCAGCCTGAGACTGGCAAACTGGCCCTTGTTCCCTGTTCCCCAAAAACTCACCCCATAGGTGGTCTGTTTCCTCTTGAAGGAAACCTGGGGATCACCGTGCTCTAGTCTGCTTCTGTCCCTTGGACAGGTCCGACGACAACCTTGCTTTTCCCTCTGCCAGCGTCCACGGCCTGAACCCTGATGGGAAGGAAGCTTCTGTTAACCCTCAGGTGTTAGGGCATCCTCTCTGGAAGGGCCCAACTTCAATCCTTCTCATGCCTCTTCCCTAATCCCTCTGATTAGGGAGGGCATCAGATCCCAGGATGCAGCTGGGGGGTGGGGGTGGGCAGGGGTTCTCACTGCTCAAAGCAATGGGAAAAGAAACAAGCCCAGCTCCCACTGGAGGGGTTAGTGCTTCATGCCATATATTTTAGGCCAACCTGTTTATGTATAGGATGTGCGGGTTTGTGGAGTTAACAGACCTAAAATGGATTTATCCCCCCCCCCCAACCCTGCATGTCTGTGAGAATAGAAGGAGAAAGGGGGAGCTATTACCGCCGAGAGGCACACGTGAGGTGCTTATCTGAACTCCTCTTGCTCTTCTCGAGAATTCCATTTTATGGAGTGGGAGCCGCGCATCCTAGAGTACTCAGCTATCTCGCCTGGGGTTACGCAGCCAACAAGTGGCAAAGCAAGGGTTAGAACTAGGTTTATCCCTTTCTTACAGCTTATTTAGCTGGTTGAAAAACGTAAGATTTTGTTAACTTTTTTCCGAGTGTCACGTCATTTGGAAAAAAAAAAAAAGTAATGAGTGGATGTAAAGGTCATGCTTGCACCTCAACAGTATTTCAGTTTAAATTTCAAGTTACATGTAATTAAATTGTATAATTTAGAATATAATGATGCCACTGTATTAGCAAGATAGACACACTTAGTGATGCTTACTACTGAACACAAAAGAGCCATTTAATTTAAACAAGATAATTCAAACATTTGCTTTGCCTAAAGCTCATAAAATGTCATTTCATTAAATCATGTTTTCATTTGTGTAAGACGACTGTCGTATCAAAGCTATTTTATTGATATGGAAGTTCGAACAGTATGGCGCGTTGTTATTAAATTATGAACGTATAATGAAAAATACTTTTTAGAATAAAATACACTCGGCTAGGTTAATTTATTTAGTCACTTGGGGTAAATACCAGCAGAGCATCCGCTCTTTTGTGGGCACAGTTCTAAGGTGCCTGGGGTGTAGCAGATTTCCTCTCCTGAGCAATTGAGGGAGACGGAAATTGCAGGAGGCGGGATGATGGTCCCCAAAAGATATTAGGCCTGAATCCCTGGAACCTTGCGCGGAAACAGGTTCTTTGTCGATGTGATTAAGTTGAGGGTCTTGGCAGGAAACAACACATGTTGGAGAGGATGCGGAGAAAGGGAGACCCTCTTGCACTGTCGGTGGGAATGTGACCTGGTGCAGCCACTCTGGAAAACTGTGTGGAGGGTCCTCAAAGAGGTAAAAATAGACCTGCCCCATGACCCAGCAATTGCACTGCTGGGGATTGACCCCAAAGGTACAGATGCAGTGAAACACCAGGACACCTGCACCCCAATGTTCAGAGCAGCAATGTCCACAATAGCCACACTGTGGAAGGAGCCTCGGTGTCCATCAACAGATGATGGATAAAGAAGCTGTGGTCTATGTATACGATGGAATATTCCTCAGCCATTAGAAATGGCAAATACCCACCATTTGCTTCGACGTGGACGGACCTGGAGGGTATTATGCTGAGTGAAGGAAGTCAATCGGAGAAGGACAAACATTATATGGTCTCATTCATTTAGGGAATATAAAAATTAGTGAAAGGGAATAAAGGGAAAGGAGGGAAAATGAGTGAAAATATCAGTGAAGGTGACAAAACATGAGACACCTAACTCTGGGAAATGAACAAGGAGTGGTGGAAAGGGAGGTGGGTGGGGGGTGGGGGTGAGTGGGTGACGGGCACTGAGGGGGGCACTTGGCAGGATGAGCACTGGGTGTTATGCTCTATGTCGGCAAATTGAACTCCAATTAAAAAAAAAAGGGGATACCTGGGTGGCCCAGCAGTTTAGCGTCTCCCTTCAGCCCAGGCTGTGACCCTGGAGACCCGGGATCAAGTCCCATGTTGGGCTCCCTGCATGGAGCCTGCTTCTCCCTCTGCCTGCGTCTCTGCCTCTTTCTCTCTCTGTGTGTCTCTCATGAATAAATGAATAAAATATATTTTAAAAAAAAGTTAAGGGTCTTGGTTCAGGAGATGATGCTCCATGATCAGAGCGGGCCTCCAATGCATTGCATGTGTTCTAGAGGGAAGCAGAGGGAGGTTTTGCCCCAGACGGACAGAGAAGAGAAGATGCTGGCCTTGGGCCTGGAGGGACGCAGCCACCAGCCAAGGACTGCTGCCGGCCCCCCAGAAGATGGAAGAGGCCAGAAGGGACTCTCCTGTAGAGCCCCCCCGGGGGAGCAGCCCCGCTGCCTGTGCCTCTGCTGTAGGCCCGGGGATGCTGGCTTCAGGCTTCGGGCCTGCATCTCCGCGGGAGCCCGGGAGCCTGCAGCAGAGCCGGGCAGGGGGTGCAGGGGGCACAGGGAGTGTGGCCAGCCCGGCAGACGGCTGCGAGGCAGGTGGCAGGTTGCAGGTGGCAGGTGGCCGGCGGGACCAGGTCTGGCACCTGCGCTGCACGTGCACCAGAGGACATCCAGGGCTGTCGGGGGGCTGACGGGATCTGCCGTGGGCGATGTCGAGCTCACTGTGCCAACAGGGCCTGGAAGGGACAGGGGAAGCAGGGGCCGCGGGAAAAGGGTCCCCGCAGGCCTGCGGCAGCTCAGAGCAGAAACGCTGGGGCCTGACCCCGGAGCTCCACCGGGCTGTGCACACCAGGTGCTGCTATTTCCCCGAGACCTACTGCAGCAAATCAGCCCCTCCTTTTCACTTTTTCTCCCCCCACCCCCCCCCCCGCCACCTCCCTCCTGCCATCACATAGGACCAGGTGGCCTCTGATTGCACAACATCACGGCCTGCTCAGGCCTTCGTTGTGTTTTGCCTAAACAAACAGATGAGAGCACCTGCTGTGCCCTGGGCCTTTGGCCGACTAGCTGGGTGACCCCAGACAGATGACTGAACCTCTCTGTCCCTTGGTTTCATGAAGTGGCCTCCCTCACAGTAGGGTGGCGGGGATGGCATGGGACGGTAGAAGCGCCCGAAGCAGGGAAGGCCGGTACGAGGCTTGCGGGCCATCACCACCTTCCTCCTCAGCCTCCTGTCCTCATGCTCCCCGCCCCAGCTGCTCCCCGCCCTCCTGGCTGCTCCCCCCAGCCCCCCAAGCCCCCACCACCATGGGATTCATGTCCTGGAGCGCTGCTCGCATCCGATGGCTCTCTTCAGCCGCCCTCGGTGCCTGCGGGGTGCCTGCGGGGTGCCTGCGGGGTGCCTACGGGTGCCTCCCGTGCAGAGCCTGAGCTCCGCAGCCTGGCCTGCAGCCTGCTGCACCTGCTTACCTTCGTGGGTGCGGGGGGGCGCAGCAGATTTCCCCTCCTGAGCAACTGAGGGAGACAGAAATTGCAGGAGGTGGGATGATGGCCCCCAAACATATTAGGCCCGAATAGCTGAGCTTCCTACTTACCTTCCTACGCCACCGCCAAACACACAGCCTCATTTTTCCTGCGCACACGGTGGACCTGCTTTCCCACCTCCAGGCCGCTGCTCGCAGTTTCCTCTGCCGGCGCCCCCCCTTCTCGAGGGCTGCCTCCAGGGTGCATCCTCTGGTGCCGGCCTGCATTTAAGGGTTTTAATCTTTGAAACCTTCAAAAGTTTCTCAGCATTCCCCATGGAGCCCTTACCCCCTCTTCCCTGAATACGCTCATTTATCTCCATGTCTGTCTGGGGGGTGAACTAGAGACCCTGCTTCCAGCCTGCTTTTATCAGGAAAAGACCTGGATCAAGACAATTTAATCCGAGGAAGGGCACCAGGCCCGGGGCCACGTCTCCCTCTGCACCAATGAGCCCCTCCTGATGGCCTCAGAAAGGCACAGGGCCAGCGAGGGCAGGGCAGGGAGGCCCCCACTATTCCTAAGAGACGAGACCAAAAAAGCAGGCAAATTGGAAGCATTGCCCCTTTCTCCGTGTTGGTTCTAGGATCAGGCTGTGTGGTCTCTGAGGAAAGTCTGTGCTAGTCTTGCTGGTGCAACTTCATGGATGACCCAGTAAGGCAGTCAGCCCACTCCCAGGTCCCCCTGGGCCAGTCAGCAGTCCTCAGCCCACCCTGTCCAGCAGCTGGGGTGACTGAGCGGGAAACATCGCTGCACATGGAGGCAAAGCTCTAGGTTACAGGATTCTTGAAGAAACCCTTCAGAGAGGCATGACATTTTCCCAGTGCAGGTGATCTCTGCACTGAGATCTGGGGAGGCAGCTGTGGGGTGGATGACCAGAGGGAAGAAATTAAAGACCAGAGTTGGGGAGGGGGTGATGTGAGGGGACAGCCTCCATGTACAGGCCCAAGTCTGGAACATGTGGCACAAGGAAATGTCTACCTAGAATTTTAATTCTAATTCTCCTTAGTTATTTGCAAATACTCTTCAGAGATTTTTGTCTGGCAGTTGTTTGTCTCGTCTTGGTGCCAGGAACATTCCCAGCTGCCTCTTCCACCCAATGCACGTACACATTTTCAGGGAGGACAGGGGATTTCCACCCCCAGATCAGAAAGAAGTATCAGAATGCGTATTTTGGGCCTCTTTCTCACCCTCTCTTCACTCTTCCCAAAGGAGGGGGGTTTGGCCTGCTTGGTGAGTTGACAGGGGAAGAAATTTCTGGGATCACATCCCGCATACCAGCAGGGAGGGGTACTTGGCCTTAAAAGTGGTGAACAGGCTCAGCCCCTCTGTCGCTCTCATGGCCCGTCTGTGCTTCCGCCAAGGCCTCCCTAGTATTCCCAGGCTGCGTGGGGAGGAGCCACGAACCCGACAGGCCTGCGGTCGGGAGGCCGGCCAGGTGTCCGCCCTCTTAGTTCCTTCCCTTCATCTGCGACTCAAGGGGAGGTCAGCTGGCCTTCACCGGAGGCCTCATAACTTCAATTCTGGGGAAGGGAGTAAGAAAGCACAATTTGGCCCTGGGTGCCCCGCATCGCTAGATTCCAGAGTTGCCCAGGAGACCTATACTCTCAAGGTCATTTGGCGTTTGCTGGGCCCACAAGAAGGTGGATCCAACCTTCTAATTCCCAACGTGAACCATCTCTGGATTAGTCAGAACCTCCAAACCAACAACCATTCAGTAAAGAATTTCATGTGCCTACACTGTAGTCTGAAGCTGGACCTGGTAGAGGCTGAAGCACAGGGTGGCCCAGGGAGAGACAGACCGGCCCAGCCCCCTGAGTGGGAGCCTTCCGAGATAATCTGTAGAGCCAGCTGCAGAGGAGAGACTCATGACCCAGGAGGTGCTAGCTAAGACTCGAGCTTTCGGAGACATGACTTAACCTCTTGACTGTCTTCCAAGGATTGGCAAAAATCACCTTTACGAACAGAAAAATGAAGGGATCCTATCATACCCATGCAATGCGTCTAATCCCCCCCACCCCCGGGCAGATTATAACCTCCTCTAATCTACGGCTCTGTTTTACTTACCTTTGTAGTCTGCAGTCAAGCACTGAATCGGGCATAAGGTTGGAAATCACTCAGATTTATTGGACCGAGTTACAGCCAGGTTGAGGAAAACGTGCCTCTGGGTGATAGATTCGGGATGAGGTTGAGGGGCATGGGCCCCATCAGGGTCAAAACAAGAAGTCCCCCAAGACGTCACTGCTCATCTCATTTTCAGTAAGAAGTAAACCAACACCACCCAACAGAAGCAGCATCTTTACATACAAAGGACAAGCGGTTGTGAAAAGAGAAACAAAAATCCTTAGAGGAACTGAGAACCTAATTAGTTCCATTTTTCTTTCACTTGCCTTCCGTATATTTTCTTGCACATTCTCTGTAAGACTGCCGTGTGGGTCCTCCCTGGTCCTTTAGCTCTGCTGGCTCTGGTTCACACATGAACACACACACACACACACACACACACACACACAAGTGCGGTTGTCCCTGTCAATTGAATATCCGCTAAATTGCTATTCAGAAACGAATCCATGAAGAAATAAAGACCCAATGGGATGAACATCGCAAATCTCCAAGGCGCCAAGTCCCTCCTGCCGTGGCCTCCTAGGTACACAGCAGCCATCCAGATGCCAGCTATTTCCTAGCGATTAAGACCCAGGTAAGTTAAATTGATGATCTGCGATTCTGCCTTGGGGCATTAACTTCAGTCAATTATTGAAGTTACTGCTAGTTCTGAAATAGTGTTTGCTTTAAATCTCCAATAATGTAAATCTCACAGGCAGGAGGAGTCCCCCAGCAGCCATTCCAGCTCCAGTGAGAAAGCGGAAAGGATGCTGAGAAGTTAAGAGGTGGTAAAGACCAGGGTCTGTCATTTGACTAACACAACAATCATCTTTAACACCCAGAGGGGAGATGAAGACTCCTGTCTTCTTTCCTTCACGCTGCAGAGAGGAGCCACTGATGGGGGTTTCAAATTACAGCATCATAATTCACTTCTGCAAATCAGGAGATTATATAATGTTGTTACGAATAAAACATACCCACCAATCCAATCTGGGCAGGCATCTCTCCCTTGCTAATTCTTACATTGTAGTTGTATTAAATATACCATTAAGATCTAAACTCCTGAAATGTGTTCGTTCGACCAATATTTACTAGCAAGCACTGTGATCTGTGGTAGGAAGTGGGCTGTAGGGTATCTTAGGAGCTTCAAGTCTACTGAGTAAGATCACAAGTCAATGCAATTACAGTCCTGCCCTGAGGCCCATGAGAGGGGGAGTACCGGCTTCCTAGGGCTGCAACAACAGAGTATCACAACCTGGGTGGCTTAAAACAACAGGAATCTTTTTTTTCCTCCGACAATTCTGGAGGCTAGAAGTCTGAAATCAAGGTGTCAGTAGGGACCTGGCTTCCTCTGAAGACTCCGGGGGAGGATCCTTCTTTTTCTCTTCCTAGTTTCTGTTGTCAGCAAGCTTTGGGACTCCCAGCTCGTAAGATGCATCAGTCCAACATCTACCTTTGTGGTCATGTGGGGTGCTCCCTGTTTCTGTGTAATACACAGCCTTCATCTTGTGAGGACCCTAATCGTATCAGGTTTGGGGCCCATCAACCTCTTCTAGGAGGACCTTAGCTGAACTGATGGTATCCGTAATGACCCTCTTTCCTCATAAGGTCATATCTGAGGTAGGGGGGTTAGGACTTCAACTCCCATCTTTTCTGGGGGAGGGGCCATAATCCAACCCATAACGGAGGGATCTTTAAACCTGGATGCTTTCTTGCGAGTGACAGCAAAGCATTAAGGTTTACCACTTACTCCGTATGCAGGACTGAAGCAGGAACATAATCTGGCTTATCTGACCAGAGGGTCAGCACTTGGCACTGGTTCCAGTCCGGCCTTTGTCCTCCGGGTGTCGGGGCTGCCCTGCCAGGAGAGGGCTGACCTACTCAGTCCCCTTGAAGTCTAGCCACTGGGAAGCATGGGTCCCCTCTTCTCTCTCTTCCTTTTTTCTCGTCCCATGGCATCTTATTCTGAATCCTAGAATGTACTTTTTAGACATTATCCAACCAATTCTTATGGGGGCAGAGGGGGGAAGCTTGAAATTTTTCAATTCCAATCACTTCCCATTGTCTTTGTATTTTGAGGAAGAGTGTGTGGGGAAGCCTGTCCTGAGCAGATTTCTTGGCGAGGTGACTGCAAGACAAAGGACTTCCTTGTGAATTGAAGGGCCATCTGGACATGGTTCACCCAGGGAACGAAATGCCTCAGGCCTGTATACTGGTCTCCTAAGTGAGGCCCACTTGTAGGCTTGAAACTAGAGCTTTCCTTGAGGGAAAAGAGTTTATGAGATCAAGAAGGAGAAAAGCACTTTGCAAACTCTGAATAACAACAGTGGGTTATTTTGATGATGTTCCTTTCCCACAGCATCAAAAGTCATCATTACTGAGTCAATGCTCCTGTTGAAATTACTGTCCGGGAACAAACAGCTCAATTAGGCCCAGGCCATGCAGAGGGTCCTAATGGCAGATTCCAAGGGCTCAGGTGGAAAATATCTTTACCTCCCTTTGCTGCTACTCTCCCTAACCCCCATCCAGCTGGAACCCAAAGCACCAGAGCGGGAGGAAAGGGAGGAAATTGTTTACATCTTCCTTCCCTGTAGGCTTCGGAATCTGGCTTGAGCTCAGTGCAGGGGAGCAGCTTCAATAAAATGAGAGAGAACAATTTTGACATCAGATTGGTTGGGAGTTTTTAATTTCTGCTAATAAGAATGGGCATCATCACCCGGAAATAACCAGAAGAGCTATGCACTCTGCCCTAGGTATTGTCCAAGGGCAGGGAAGAGCAGGATTGAAAGAGCATGGTAAGGAAAAATTAAGTGGAATCCCATTGTGTGCAGCTGAAACACGTGTGGTAGCAAGAGGATTATGATGGAACTAGTAAAAAGGCCTTTTTTGTTTTTAAGTAGGCTCCTCGCCCAGTGTGGAGCCCAATGCGGGGCTTGAACTCATGACCCTGAGATCAAGACCTGAGCTGAGATCAAGAGTTGGAGGCTTAACTGACTGACCAACCAGGTGCCCCGAACTAGTAAAAAGATCTCTATTGAAGGGTCCAGTATAGTTCGTAGTAGGGTTACCATGATAGAGAAACAGAATTCTTTGTGGAGCACTGACTTGTCAAAGAAGGAACGACCGGACTTGCGCGCATCAAAGGTGCTGGTGGTACAGGTACTTCCCATGGACACCCTCTGCCCGGCCTTCCTTCCTCTCCTGCTCCTCACTCTGCCTTTCTAGCTCCCCAGTGTCCACCCTCTCCCCTATCCTACCTGGCAACACCCTATCCCTCCCCAAAGGGGTTTCAGCCCCTTGGTTTCTTCCCTAGTGTTGCAAACTTGAGTAGCCAAGGTTCAGCCAGACCCTAGAGGAGCTGCCCATCTCAGTCCTGTTGATGCCAGAAAGAAAGGCTGTGTTTCTCTTTCTAAGCTTTCTAAGCATGAGTGAGAAGAAGGTGGGTCCTTGACATGCAGCTTGAGCACCACCTGGCAGCTTGCTGGGAGGGAAGAATCTCGGGTCTTACCTAAATCTATTGAACCAAAATCTGCATTTTAATAAGCTCCCGTGGGATTCATATGCAAATTAGCATTGGAGAAGCAAAAAATCGAAAAGGTGCTGAAATCCGGGTTTAACACATACCCTGGATGATGTCCATGACATTAGGGGAGGAGTAGTAAGGCCAGACACCACTTCCTACATCCCATATGCTGAGTGTGAGCCGGTGCATTCAAAAGAGTCTTGCCCTCTGGGTTATTCTCTGAAGAGCAGCTTCTCAAAACCCATGTCATGATGATGATGATGATGATGATGATGATGATGGTGATGATATATACACATATATATACATATCTTTTTTATTTAAATTTCTAAGGTTTCTGTAGTCATGTGCCCTCATCCATCGTTGGCAAAGTTCATGGCTGCAGCAGATGTGTAAGCCAGTCCCTAGCAGGGCTCACAGCCTGTATTACCTCACAATGGGCTGTTGAAATCCATTCTCTAGTAAAGTGCTCAAATACCACTCGGCTGCCTTCCGAGCTCAGTCATTTGGAAGTGGCAGGTTGTAAGGGAGAAAGTTCTGGGCACGGTTGGTGCCCCCAAAGCAGTAGAAACTGAAAATATTGATTGGACGTTTCTCCAACATCCCTCAGAGAATGCATTTGGCAGAGTGACGAGTTTAAGAAACAAAACAGAACCTCTGGAGGCCAATGTAACATTCTCCCAAATTCAAAATGTGTACAAACTACAAATCTGACTTTAATTTTTGGAGGTTGACTTTTTTTTTTCCCCCTCGGTAAATATCCACAAAGCCCTCAAGATAGGAATTGAGAACTATTCTCCATTTCCTCCCAGCATATTTTAGCACTTTATTTTAAAATTCTGAACTTTGTTGGGGCCTCCTTCCTAGCGACATACAGTATTAAATCAACAGCATCAGAAGTCCCAGCCTCGAACCCCTCATACAGGATGGGGAGCAAAATCCAACCAAAATCGATTCCCAGATAGATGATACCCAAGCACCCCGTGAAGAGTCTATGGTCTCCCTCTCAGGATGGCCTCTAACAAAATGTATGCCCAGACATAACGAGCTCATTTTTTCTTATCCAAATTGCAATTCAAGTCTAAGAAGTGTATTCGTTTTGCATGAAATATTCTTTCCAAGAAGTTCCTCCCAGGTGAGGAATTTTAAATGTGCTTGCCTCGACAGGGAAGGCAGACAAATGGCTTTGGCTGGTCAAGGGTTATATTTCTCACAGCCAGGATATTCCAAATGGTTTCTTATTCCATGGGATCAATAAACGGCCAGGCTCATATGCATAAAACTGTCTTAGCCTCACCAGTGCTAACACAGACCATTTCTTGAGCTTCTCCCAAGGTGGAGCCTTAAAAAATCCTGACATCACTGAAATATGTGCAGTAACAAAAACAATAAAAGGTTGAAGATGAGAGGGACAAACTCAGCTCTGGACATGCCCTCAAGACAGTTGTTCAGTGCAATTCAGGCTTTCTTCTTGTGCGGAGAAGAAACACGGGCCAAATTTAACTATGTCAGCAAGAACAAGTCCAGATTTCTGTCACAGTCATCTTCGCCCCAGATAGGACCTATAAAAAAACCAGCCAGTGTGAAATGAATTAATGTGACAGGGCAATCGCTGTTAGTCATAAAACCCCTTGAAGGACCTCAGACCTGCGGAAGATGACAAAGATGGAAAATGTTTAAATGCCACGATCTCCATTTATAGACCTCCTTAGTGCTTGAGCATCGGAGGGCTAGGCTGGAAATCCATTCCGCCCCCTCAGCCACAGCCTGTCTGTGATCATCAACTTCCAGTTCCACAGCCTGTTCATGCCTCAAGGGCCAGGGTACACATGGGGATCACACACTCCTTGTTAGATCCATGTTTCCTTCTGGAAGCAGAACCATGAGGAAATCTGTCCATCTACTTCCTGGAAGGTTTTGTGAGAACATGTGCTCTTTTCAAAACTAGGGTGACTCTTCCTAAAAAGCTTTTGGAAGGAGGTAGGATCAGAACTAATCTGTCATCCTCTTTCATTGGTGTTTTTGATTCCCTTCTCTTGATACCCCATCCCTACTAAAAATGCACTGGCCTTAAGACCCTAAGTCCAGGAAGCTGGGCTTCCCATTGGGTTTGCTTCCTTCCAATAGGCTTCCCATTGGGTTTGCTTCCTTCCAAACTTTCCCACCAAATGGCGGAGAAGAACAACCAAGAAGACTAGTTTGGGCTTCTGCAAATAGAGCCATCTGGCAACCATGCTTGTCCCATCATTCAGGCACGGAAGAACCTTCCATCAGTATTGGTGTTGACCAGTCAGTTGAGTCCTCAGTGAGGACAGGACAATATAAAACTCACTGTAAAAAAAGTAGATAAGAACGCAGAAGACCAGCAGTCATGAATGAAACACGTCAACCTGACAGCAGTCTTGGAGAGCCCTAAACAAATGGGAAAAGAGAATTAGAAATAATTTATCCAGGGGCACCTGGGTGGCTGAGTCGGTTAAGCGTCTGCCTTCAGGTCAGGTCATGATCCTGGGGTCCTGGGATGGAGCCCCGCCTTGGGCTCCCTGCTCAGTGGAGAGCCTGCTTCTCCCTCTTCCTGTCCCCCTCCCCCTGTTTGTGCTCTCTTGCTCTTAAATAAATAAAATCTTAAAAAAAAAAAAAGAAATAATAGTGTGCAATAGCAGATATTTATTGAGAGTCTACTCTGTGCCAAGCAATATTCTAGGCCCTGCAAGGTAGAAAGGGACACACCTGATAGAAAAAGACTGATGCTGACCTCGAGGACCTCAGGGATAAGTGGGGGTGCGGAAAGACGAATGTGTTTATGGCACCATGGGGTCGGGGCGGGGTTGTTTAACAACGCAAGTGGGAAGGAAATCCCCTGAGAGCAGAGAGGTACCTTATCTTTTAAAAAGCAACCAGGAAAAAAAAAAAAAAAAAAAAAAGCAACCAGGAAAAAAATAAAATTAAATTAAAATTAAAATTAAAAAATTAAAAAAATAAAAAGCAACCTGGATTAAAAAATAAAAATAAATAAATAAATAAATAAATAAATAATTTTTTTTTAAAAAGCCACCAGGAATAGTTTCTCAGAGGAGGTTTATCATTTAGGGATGTTAGCGGACACACCAGCCTAGCAAACCAGGGGTGTATGCAGCATACCTGACTCCAGGAGCAGGCCATAGGGTCAAGTCAAATTGACCTGAGTTTGAACCCAGGCTCTCCCCTCCTAGCAGGGTGCCCTGAGCTAATCACTCAGCCTTGCTGAGCCTCTATTTCTGAATCTGTGAAATGGGGAGAGTACAACCTAACTCCTAGAATTCCTATAGGAATAAGACACCATAATACATACCAAATGCTCACTACAGGGCTCGGCACCTTGTAGACGTTCAAAGCAACTTCTGTTCGTTTTTCTATTTTTTATTTGGTTGCCTAAACCGAATGAGGGAACCACATTTAAGAGCCAGAGTCCTGGGGATCCCTGGGTGGCTCAGCGGTTCGGTGCCTGCCTTTGGCCCAGGGTGTGATCCTAGAGTCCGGGGATTGAGTCCCACGTCGGGCTCCCTGCATGGAGCCTGCTTCTCCTCTGTCCGTGTCTCTGCCTCTCTCTGTCCCTCTCATGAATAAATAAATAAAATCTTAAAAAAAAAAAAAAGAGCCAGAGTCCTAAAGGAGGGAAGAGTGGTTTGAGGTTTTTTTCTTCCCCCCTCAAATTTGTATTTAAAAAAAGAAAGGGGAGGAAAAAAGAGAGACTATAATGCGGCTCCCCCAGGCATTGCATTAGTGAGTGGAAAGAAGTTGCTGGTTCTCCGCTCAAGCCTGTCAGGCTTTGAGGGATATCTGAAGAGTCAAACCCATGAAAGTAAAGGCTGCTGACACCACCCCATTTCAGCGTGCCTGCTTGGTTTATGGACAGCCTGCCTGCACAGTCAATACTGGCTCGGTAGCCGGTCGTATTCCGGCTCACGCCACCTGTCGGGGCTGCCTATTGATTCCCAGGGCTGCTACTGCTCTGCAGGCCGAAGTCAGCAACTCCAGGCACGCAGATCTGGGGAGCTGCAGCTGACCCTCGGGGAGACGGCTGGGTGCCCGGCTGTTCTCATGGGTATTTCACAGCCTGGAGTCATCAGAGAGCTGGGCCAGCACCTAGGGTGGCCAGGAAAGGAGCTCCCTGGTGGGAGAGCTCACCAGGCCAGTTGGTGTAACAGAAGGGGGCTCTTTCCTGGAGTCCACAGTGTCAAAAAGCAGCACTTTCCAGCACCACGTACCAGGGTTGCCAAACCTTGCACCTAAAAATACCCCTTTGTCCATTCATCTTTCGATGGACACCGAGGCTCCTTCCACAGTTTCTTTGGTGTTGTGGGAAATATCAGAAAGGGAGACAGAACATAAAGACTCCTGACTCTGGGAAACGAACTAGGGGTGGTGGAGGGGGAGGAGGGCAGGGGGTGGGGGTGAATGGGTGACGGACACTGAGGGGGGCACGTGACGGGATGAGCACTGGGTGTTATTCCGTATGTTGGTAAATTGAACACCAATGAAAAATTTATTTTAAAAAATAAAATAAAAAAATAAAAATACCCCTTTGTCCAGTTAAACTTCATAAAAATCATGGATTTTTTTTCAGTATAAATATGTCCCAGGCACATGGGACATACTTCTACTAAAAAATTATTCCTTGTTTACATGAGATTCAAATTTACCTGGGTGTCTTGGGTGTGTGTCCCAAATATTTCACCGGACATCCTTACATTGAAAAATTACCTGTTCTTTGTCTGAAATCCAAATGCAGAAGGACAAACATTATACGGTCTCATTCACTTGGGGAATATAAAAAGTAGTGAAAGGGAATAAAGGGGAAAGGAGAAAAAATGTGTGGGAAATATCAGAAAGGGAGACAGAACATGAGAGACTCCTAACTCTTGGAAATGAACTAGGGGGGGGGGGTGGAAGGGGAGGTGGGCGGGGGGTGGGACTGACTGGGTGACGGGCACTGAGGGGGGCACTTGATGGGATGAGCACTGGGTGTTATGCTATATGTTGGCAAATTGAACTCCAATAAAAAAAATTAATTAATTAATTAATTAATTAATTAAAAAAAGAAACAAACAAACAAATGCAACCGGGCCTCCTGTACCTTGTAGCGGGCAAGGCTACAACGTACATATACACACGCCTGAGGGAGACAGACGTGGTTCTGTCCGTATAACCCTGCCGTCCAAAGCAGGGGATCGCCCTTAGAAATAAGTCTAAGCTCCCCTGCCTGGCACGCCAGGACTTCTGCTCTCTGCCCTACTCTCTGCCCTCTCTTTTGTCTCCCAGTCCAGACACCCCATTCTAGCCTGGGCAGTCTCCCCCAGCCCCAAACACGTCCAAAATAGCCTTCTGTCCCTCACACAGGGACCTAAATTTGGAGTGTTCTCACTCCTGTTCATGGATCCGCACCTCAGCCATGCTTCACGACCTACTCAAATCCCCCCCTCCTCTACGTGGTCCACACTAGCCCCTTATCAACACCGTCCCCCACCCCAAGGTCACCCTCTCTTGCTTGGAACTCAGGGAGCATCTGCTTTCCCCCTTAGCGGTTTGGCCTGGAGTTTCCTTGTGAGATAACTTTCGTGTTCCTTGGTCGGGAACGAATGGATGACTGACTCACAGGGCAAGGAAGGACTCACCCCTTTATTTGCCTATGTCTGACCTGAACCCCCTGCTCGCCCAGTGACTGGATAGGTTCCCACCATAGAACCACACGTCAAGCGCAGGCTTGTGGCATGGAGGCAGCTGGGGACAGGGTGGCTGAGGCATAGGACAGGGAGTAGACGCTAACTCCAGTCAGTCTTCACGTCGGGAAACACACCCCGGTACCCACAGACGTCCCCCCCCTCCCAGTTACACGGCAGGTCTGCCAACACTCCTTTCCGTAGGGGAATGCACCAACACCACTCGGCCTTTGCAATCCAGCTCCCAAGTGACATCTTTGATGAAGCGTTTTCTGATTTCTCCAGAAAGAAGCCGGCTCCCTTACAAGGGCCTGTAGACCCCCCTATACTTCATCCTCCCTTCCTTCTTGCTCCATCTCCCACTGCTTCCCCCTTTTGCTCACTCTGCTCCAGCCACACTGGCCTCGTTGCTCCTCCTCAAAGGTGCTGCGTGTGCTCCCTCCTCACGACCTCTGCCTTGGCTGTTCCCTCTGTCTGGAATGTTCTCCAGCCTCTTAGTCACGCAACTGTCCCTCCCTTGTCAGGTCCTTGCTGCAATGTCACTCCTCAGGGAGCTCGGGGCCGGGCACCATATATCTAATCGCCTCGTCCTTCCCGGCGACCCCCACCCATGCCTCTTCCTGCTTTAATTGTCTCCTTAGCACTTATCATCAGGTAACACACGTATTTTTTTACTAACTTTCCCCCATTTTTTGTTCACGACCCCTACGCTGTACCTGCTGTAGCTCTAGGCCCAAAACGTTATACAAAATCCTACTTTACCTTCTGACGTCCCACAGACTGTACTCCCCGCCTCCCCCCAGGGCCCTCAGCCAACTCTAGCAGGTGAACAACAGCTGTGCCAGGGAATTGAGGCAAAAGGAGTGCGTAACCGTCCTTGTGTGTAGCAGGTACCTGGCAAATACTTGCTGATTCGATGAAAAGGAAAACTCGAAAAAACACACGCACAATCCCCTTGGAGAGGCTCAAGTGGGCGGTGACCTTTGCCGGGGGGAAAGGCACGATGGGGCCTAGCCATGACTCCAGTAGAGGGGGACGTGGGGTGTTGGGACCACCAGTCCCCCCCCACCCCTCCTCTCTGTTGGCGCTTCTTCACCCCGTGCCTCTCTCTCACACACACACACACACACACACACACACACACACACGCTGCAACCAGAGTAGCTGGGTGCAGCCCCTGGCAGTGGAACGGAGCAAAGTTAACTGGCCCCCGCGGGGACTGAACCCAGGCTTTGGCCTCATTAGCACCAGCTGCAGCCCGCCAGTCACACGCGGCCTCGACAAAACAAAGAGAGATCACAGGATGGGGGGGGCAGGCACATGAATAAACCAACACACCCGTAAATAATGAAATACTTACGTGAGCCACAGGGTTGGGCCAGGCTTCGCGAGGAGAGCGCGGAGTGGGCAAGCTAGAGCCTGGGCGCGCCTTCCGCTCGGTTGCGTTTCTAGGGTAGGCCGCAGGTCTCCTGAGCCTGCTAACGCCGGTTATTTGGGTTGGGGCTTTGGCTGCTGTTGCTCCTGTCCTTCCGATTAGGAAAATAAATTTATTTTCTGTTTTAAGAGAAACTAATTGCAAACGCCTCGGATGCAAAGAGGCTTAATTTTCTCCCACGTCAGTACCTTTGTTGGTGAATGAGAAAGGCCCAGTATGGCACCACCCCCTGCAAGCAAATAACCCTCTCCTGCTCACACCTCAGCCTTCAGGAAACTTGGGGCTTCCAGGGTCGCTGCAGAGTCAGGAATCACTTAACCGATTAAGGGGAGGGTCTTCGGACTCCCTCAGAGCGAAGGGCCATACTTTCCACCACCCATTTATGTGCCTAAAAGCTGCTTAGAGAGTCTGGCCACGGCCCTGAGCGAGCGTGACTCCTACAGGTGGTTTTCTCAGCTACGTGCTGCCTGCAGGGCCTAAGGCGAGGATACAGCAGAGCTACTCTACTTGGGAAGTAAGACCCTAGAGGGTGAGGAGGGTGAGAAAAACAGGGGAAGGCAGGCAGGGAAGGCCAGAAGCAATGTGATGTGACCACGGACACTGCTTCTCGGTGGGTGGCCAAAGACATGGGGTGCCCTGTGGGGCGTCCCCTAGGCCGGAGGAAGCGCTGCAGGTTGGCCTGGAGAAACCACACCCCGGGGTAGAGACAGAATAGACTCTCTATCTCCTGAGAGTCCAGGTTCACTCCCTGGGAGGCAACATCCCGTTCTTCTGGGTGTCATGTGGTCCCTCAGCAGCCACTCAGGAAACCAGGTCCCATTTCCATGGCTGTGGCATCACATCTACGTCCAGAGCGGAGAGCGGGTTGGAATGAACGTGCCGGGCGGTGAGGCTGTGAGGCTTGAGGCCTCAGCCTGGCATGGGGGCAATTCCAGAGCTGGGCCGGGGCAACGGTGTGTTGGCGGGGGATGTGGGCTGGGGCGGCAGCTGCGGAAGTTCGGAGGTCACACGGGGCGTCTGAGCAGGACTTCAGGGTTGGTCCAGCACAACAGGGCTGGCTCTCCAGGGGCTTCTTCCAACTTCTGAACTTAGCACAAAGCCGCTTCACAGAGCACTTTCCACAATCCGTCGTCAACCCTTCTGGCTCATTCGTTTGCTTAAATCCCAGTCAGGCCAGAGCTTAACCCAGGACCGTTCTGCCCCCAACTCTTAGGCCCACGTTGTTTTGCTCTTTTTCAAACCAGATTCCCAGATTCCTGTTGCTTTAGCCCAGGTGACTCCTTTTTCCCTTTCCCCGCCCAGGCCCCTTCCTCAGCAGAGGACTGAAACTCTCCGAGATGACCGCTGGGGACTTCGGTTGCAAGACTGGGACGTTGACGGATACACAAGCTCAAGAAGGCTGCTCAACCTGCCCAGGTGGCAACTGCAATGAAGTTGACCCCCGTTGGAAAGGAGTCCTAGGGGATGGGGAGAAGGAGACTGGGCGGCGGCCCACCCAGCTTTAGGGCCTGTCTTCCCTTGTCACCGTCCAGGTGTTCCCTCAGGCCTGAGCCTGGTGTGACAAGCAGGGCCCCGAGCAGCAGCACAACGTCTACTGAGGCGCCGGTGACACGCTGCAGGGACACGTCCCTACATGGGCGTCATATGCTTCCATACACTTCCACGGGACTCAAGATGTAAGATGAGAAGGGCTTTGGATCCATTTAGCAATTTCTTTCAAGAAGGTGATAGAATATGCACATTTTTCCAGATAGAACATGCATTTTTCCACCATTTCCATGGACCATTTCTTATTTCGTACTTGAACGCAGCTAAGTAGAGGCGTGTGTGTGTGTGTGTGTGTGTGTGTGTGCACGCTCATGCGTGCATGCAGTAGGGGTTACGAGGCCAAAGAATGAGGCAGGAATAAAATCTCCAAAAAAAAAAAAAAAAGCCTCCAGCCTAGCCCCACAACAGCACAAAGCAAATCGATGCAACGCAGGAGGCTACTTCAGAGGCGGCCGATGAATAGAAACCTCTCTGCCACCGTCCTGTGCTCCTCCGGGGAGACAGGGGCCCTTGCTGCCCTTTAACTGTTCTGCCCACAAGACCCATTGTCATGCTTTTCAGGAGGAATTTAAAATTAATTTCGTTTCCCTGCATCCTGTCCTATTTTTATCTGAGTGCTAACTGTTCACTCGAAAATAAAAATAAAGGATCATGAAAGATGCATGCAACTGCCTCCCATACTTAAGGATGAAAAACTGGTTGTGAAGGAGGTTAATGTTGTTATTCCAGAGAGATAACCCCGGTTGCTATGGCGAGGAATCTTCTGTCAATCTCACCGATGAAGTTGGCTCCTCTTGTGAGAACAGCCTCTATTACAGCTGCAGTTTGAATGCATTTGCCACTGAGCTTTGACTCGAACGTGTGACTTAGTGGACAGGCCTGTGTTTCATCAATTGGAATATTGTAGACTTTACAGGTGGTGCCTACAGGACGTAGCTGCGTGAAACTGCACGCTCTCGGAGTGGGCCAAGTTACCCACCAGGCTGGATGTGCTCCAGGCTCTGAAAAGGTGTGTAAGGATTTGGGCAAGAGTAAAGCTAACGGTGACCATCGAACGAAGAGATCCAAAGACCCTGTGACAGTATCTACGTCGTGCGATTTGGTTTGTAAAATGGGAGTTCTTCTCCATGGACGACTTCATTGATTGATTGATTTTTTTTTTTTTTTAATTTCCATGGTTTTGATCCGTGGTGTTCACGGCTTAATGATCTGCAGTTCCTGCTGAAATTTATTCAGGCAATAATCCACAAGAAATTGGTTGTTTTCAGCAGTTTATGACTTGTTATTTAACATTTAACAGAATGGCTATTTATTTTGGAAACAACCAATTGTGAGAGGTTTATTGCTATTGTAAACCATAATCAACTGCTTGTATCATTACTAGTTTTGCAAGAGATAAAATGGGCAGCTGCAAGGGGAAAATTGTTGAGTAGCTTTAAACACTTGCATTTGCCACCAAACAGGGGACCTACTTCACCTTGAAGTTCGCCTTCCGTTTACGGCAACGGCGCACTTGCCTTCGGTATGAAATATTCGGTGTTCTGGTTAAAAATCGAATCCAAGTGAGATGATGCTCCAGGACGTCTCTGCAATTTTTTTTTTCAATTACTTACATGGGAAAAGAAGATGCGGTTTGGATGAGCTAGGACAATGCTGTAGATTACATTTTGTTTATCCCAGTACCGTACCAGAAATTAAGTTTCCTCGCTTTCAGAGAAACCCCAGCGTTTGAGTAATTTATTCCACCAAACCCTCCGAGAGCTCCTCTGTCACCGGGGTTTCTGCTTTGGCTCCTGCGGCTCCACCGTAAGATTCACGGCGGTGACTAACACCCAGAACGTGATTAGATCTCTGAGCGGCGCTCAGCCTGGGGCCCCGGCCAGCTTGTGTGAGAAGGGGGGCCAGGATTTAGAGGGGACACCACGTGCATCCAAGCCACTCGGATTCCCTGGGGCAAGTTTGGTCGGAAATGTGAGTCCCCAAGCTGAGGAGCTGGGGGGCGTGGAGGGGAGTGCAGGCCTCAAGGTCCCCAGCAGAGGGGGAGGCCTGGGACAATGAAACTTGGTGACAGTGTGCAAATCACTGTGTCTCTCTGAGCCTCAGTTCCCACTCTTTTTTTTTTTGTTGTTAGATTTTATTTATTTATTCATGAGAGAGACAGACAGAGACACAGGCAGAGGGAGAAGCAGGCTCCATGCAGGGAGCCCGACGTCGGACTCGATCCTGGGTCCCCAGGATCAGGCCCTGGGCTGAAGGCGGCGCTAAACCGCTGAGCCACCCGGGCTGCCCATCAGTTTCCACTCTTAAAAATGGAAATAATACCACCACCTCAGGGCACCTAGGTGGCTCCGACAGTTGGGCGTCTGACTCTGGGTTTCAGCTCAGGCCATGACTCAAGGTCGTGGGATGCAGCCTGGCAGCAGGCTGGCAGGCTCCGTGCTCAGCAGGGAGTGTGCTTGAGACTCTCTCCCTCCCTCTCCCCTCCCCCTCTCAAAAACATATAAATAAATCTCAAAAAAAAAATACCACCTCTCCTACTATAAAAAGGTTATCCTGGGGCACCTGGGTGGCTCAGTCAGTTAAGCATTTGCTTTTGGCTCAGGTCATGATCCCAGAGTCCTGGGATCAAGCCCCACGTTGGGCTCCCTGCTCAGTGGTGAGTCTGCTTCTGCTTCGCCCTCTACGCCCCCCCCCCAATAAAATGGTTCTCTCTCACTCACTCTCAAAGAGATAAAAATCTTTTTTTCCCTCTTTTTTAAAAGATTTTATTTATTTATTCACGAGAGACACAGAATGAGAGGGAGAGACACAGGTAGAGGGAGAAGCAGGCTCTATGTAGGGAGCCCAACACGGGACTTGATCCCGGATCCAGGGGTCACGCCCTGGGTGGAAGGCAGACGCTCAACTGCTGAGCCACCCAGGTGCCCCTAAATAAAAATTTTTTTTTTTTTTAATGAAAAGGTTGGGATCCCATAAAAATCTCTTTAAAAAAATGAAAAGGTTGGGATCCCTGGGTGGCTCAGTGGTTGAGCATCTGCTTTTGGCCCAAGGCATAATCCTGGGGTCTTGAGATCCAGCCCTTCATTGGGCTCCCCTGCATGGAGCCTGCTTCTCCCTCTGCCTGTGTCTCTGCCTCTCTCTCTGTGTCTCTCATGAATAAATAAATAAATAATCTTTTTTTTTTTTTAATGAAAAGGTTATCCTAAGAAACAAAGAGTGGGATAATACATAATAATAAAGGAGATTATGAAAGGGCTGGGAGACAGCACAATGCTATAATTATGAACATTTTATTTTTAGGTGTTCTGCATGTCTCCAAGTAGACTACACCAGTTAAACAGCCACAAAGATTTTGTTTCAATACATATGATATTTAAAAGCTTGTTTTGCGACAGGACATCCCCAACCAGAAGTTTTTCCAGGCAGGAACCCGTGTGTAGTCATTTCTCTTGCAGACAAAGGGCTGTAAGGAGGGGGGTGCATTTTGATCTCCTGCCTAGGAGATCATGCCGTCTTCCGATGGGCAGCCCCCTTCCCGCTCCTCCAACAGATGTCTGCTCAGGGTGAGCTGGAGGCTGAGGGAGGCACGGTTTTTATTAGTAGTACCTGCATGCCAAACCACAGCCCCCAGAGGGCCTTTGAAGATTGGAGGGACACAAAGAGCAAGAGAGTGACAGGCAAGGGAGGAGGGACAGAAGCAGGTGCATGGGGGAAAGACACAAATGCGCCCAGAGACAGAGAGAGGGAGGGAGGAGGGGGCGGCTCTTTGAGTCCTCCCAGGTTGCTGACTGAGGTCCTCTTAACAGCTGCAGGCTGTGAACGGAAGGGAGGAGACAGGGCAACAGAAAGAAAACTGGAGAGTGTGTTTGTTTTGGGTGGAATTGCTGCAAAGAGCAAAATCATTTGCAAAAATGACAGACTTGTAATTAAAAAAAAAAAAAATCCCTCCAAACCTCCATGGCTTAAACCAAGAAGTGTAAAACGGCGGAAGAAAAAAATAAACAAGTAAATAAAATAAAATGGTGTAAGAAGGTTGGCAGCAACCTCCTCCTGGAGGGAGCTCGCAAGGGAGACTTAGCATCTCGGCCCTGTGGGCAGAGGGCTGGGGCTGACGGGATCCAGAAACTACCCCTGCCTCAGCCCCTTCCTCAGCCCCTTCCATCCCTGTCCCTAGGAGAGGGGACCAAAGAGATAACATGAAAAGGATGCCAAGGATCCTTGACCTTGTATTGTCCTGCAGATTTCTAGAGCAAAAGACAGTGATTGCCATCTTGTACTTAGCATTTATCACGCGCCACGGACTGTCCTAAATGTTCTCCGTGCATTATCTCATTGATTCCTCATATAACCCAAACAGTAGGCACAATTACTGCTCTCATTTCACAGAAGGGATCACATCTGTCTGAACATATTCTTAACCATATATATATATGGTATATATTTTTCCATAATTCCAATGATAATAAACTCACACCCTATACTCCCATTTTTTTTCATACACCATCATGTCATCATTATTATACGGTCTCTGTCATCCTTGAATGAAAGATAATATTTGGCATGAAAATGATCTGACTGTCCTACATCAGGTCCCTGGGTGGGGGTGGGGGGGGTCTGCATTAGATCTGTGTCACCCCAGTGGATGCTTGCTAGATACTTCCACTATGCCAAGCACTGTGTCAGGTCCTAGGTAAGCACAGAGCCGCCACCATTGACACATGTCTCCGCATGAGGCAGCCTCCGTCCCTTGCAGAGCACGGTTCAGGTGCCAGAACAATGAGGAGGATGGAGAGGACTAGATTCTAAGTTGCCTTTACTTTTTGTTTCCCCCGGAGGCAGCTAACAACAAGCAGTATAAGGAACATAAACGAGACAGAGACGCAGAAGGGTAATCGGGGTTCCCCACACCTCCACCATTTCTCACAGGGCACACCCAGTGTTTCCTGGACTTGCCAGCTGGTATGGATTTGGGGTCCACCAAGATGGAGAAGCACAGAACTGCTGCCCCACTGCCTTTGTACTCCTAGCCTCCGCAGCCACCAGGAAGATGGATGGGACCAGACAAAGGCATTAATCCTGTCACTCAACCTGGAACCTCAAGGTTCGAGGCCAGCAGGGTCCAATGGAACTTTCTGCAGTGAGGAAACTATTCTGCATCTTGGCTGTGCAAAACGGGAGCCACTAGGCGCAGGTGGCTACTGAATACTTGATATGCAGCTAGCACACCTGAGAAAATAAGTTTTTGATTGTATTGGATTTTAAATAAATTCATATTTTAACAGCCTCATGTGTTCACTGGCTACCCTATTTAACAGCCTCATGTGCTCACTGGCTACCCTATTGTACAAATCTAGGCTTTGAGATTCCAGGTGGGTCAGCCCTGGAACAGTCTCCTCTTGTCTGTTCGATTCTTCCATCCATGTTTCTCAGGGACTCTCCGTGGACCCACCTGGATTGTGTCCTTATGTCCTTACATAGCCCTGATTTTCATAGTAGTTTGACTTCCCTTTGCTCTGTGTGCAAGTCGCAGGAGGCAGAGTAGAGGAGCTGTGTGAATCAGAGGGCTCTTTCTTGCAAGCAACTGGAACTAATGCAGGCTGATTTTTTTTTAATTTTTATTTATTTATGATAGTCACAGAGAGAGAGAGAGAGAGGCAGAGACACAGGCAGAGGGAGAAGCAGGCTCCATGCACCGGGAGCCCGATGTGGGATTCGATCCCAGGTCTCCAGGATCGCGCCCTGGGCCAAAGGCAGGCGCCAAACCGCTGCGCCACCCAGGGATCCCTGCAGGCTGATTTTAGCAGAAAATAAACTCATTACAAGGATATTGAGAGGTACACAGAATCACCAGGCAGGCAGGGGAACCAGGTTCGGGGTCCTGCAGCCAGGACAGTGGCGTGGGTCAAATGGGGCGGTCACAGTCTACACTACGGATAACTGCTGAATCGGTCGCTGAGAGCCAGCAGTCAGGGGGGTTGCCGGAGCCCCTCACAAGGTCATCCTTCTGCAGCTACTGCCACTACCTATGCCGTCATCATAACTCTGGGGCAAGTTGGTGGTGCCTGGGTCATCTGCTGGCTTCCCAGTTGCAAAGGGGGCTGACGGAGCAAGCAGCTGTCGCTTTGAGCTTCCACAATGGTAGAGAGGCTCTATCTTAGCTCAGGGAATTCCACAAAGCGAGGAAGGGAGCTCAGATGCTCAGTAATGATGAGCATGAACATCCTTCATGACCACTACCTAACACGGACCCAAATCTCCACTGAGGCCCAGCAAGACCTGCAGTTCCGGTGATTCAGGAGAGCCTGTCTGTGAATCTAGCCAGGCCAACAGGAAACTGTGTGGCTAGATCTCATCCAATGGGCCACCTGCAGAATTGCTTACCCTTAAGGGCACTTAGGTGTGATGCCATAGGTGGACAGTAAAGTCTGTTTCATAACACAGCCTCATGAAATGTATTACTCCATTCCGAGGATATTGCTGAGGAAACTGTTAATGACCCGTCAAGGGTTGGGTTGGTTACTGTAAAGCTTAGGGCAGAAGCCATGGCCCACCTGAAGCCTGAGTAGAAGACCCCAGAATATGTATTCTATACATAGACCTCATTCTTTGTTTTTTCTTACGTTTCTAGCCCCGATTTTGTCACCTATTTTAAAGTATGTGACTTATTTCATATTTTAATTGTATATTTACAATCCGCCTTACCTCCCTCTTGGAGCAGGTCAAAATTAAAAATATACAATAATGTGAACCCACATTTACGCCAAGAGGTCATTTCAATATGCTAAGGATGCACAAAAGCAGCACCAGCGGGCTCTGCTTGAGGAGGGGGGTAGAGGAGGCAGTGCTGGGAAAAGCTCCTGAGAGGGGATGACCTTTAGGATGGAGAGGTAGACATTTATTTACAAAGAGGACACGGCAAGGGAGAGCCTTCCAGGCAGCACGAGTAAAACCAATATTTAATTTTGGTTTTCAGCCTTTTTTTTTTTTCTAAAGAATTACTGTTGTGGTCTGGAGGTGAGTTTTTAATGCACAGTCTCCTGGATATTTTTCTCAGACTCACGTTCTTGCCTTCCACGGTTTTCCTATGTCCAGGGGCACTCAGAACAGAGTGGGAAAGGACTCTGAGGCTAAATTAAGAGGTGATCTGCTCAGATCCCATCTGCCCCATTTGGCTGCCATCCTTTGACAGGTGGGCCTGGCACGGCAGCTCAGGCCTTTTGGCTAATTGCGGGCAGCTCTGAAAAGGCCTGTTCACTCACTTCGGAGAGAAACACCCAAATAAATCCACCCTTTTTGGTAGATTTAGCAGCCAAAGTAGCTTTCTGGAGAGCAAATGGTGCCAGACCTATTTAATTTCCTTGTCTGATAGAATGAAAGAACACACAGATAAGGAAGTTGCAATAGATGCAATCTCCTAGGGCTGCAGGAGAGCTTTCAGCTCGGCCCCATGTAATATTCTCATCAGCAGAGCAAAATGGCAGGGACGCAGCAGAGCGAAATACGGAATAGGGTCAAGTGGACCTTGATGACCAACATGCCCGAGGCCCAGAGGGTCCAGGGTGAGCCCAAGCTCTGCACCAAGATCAAAGTGAGATGTTTCAGACTGCAGAGGCTTGGAGGTTCCTTTCTTTGACAACGTGGTGATCTTGGTGGGCTTCCAGCAGGGCGCAGAGTGATCTCACATGAGGGGCTGGTGTGGCTGCAGGGGCCCATTGGTGGTAGGAGGCTCCTTTCGGGGGAAGCATCACCTGTGTTTGAAAGATCCTGGCCTTGATTGTGTTGGGTGTCAGGCAGACAGACTGAGGTTTGGATGCCAACTCTGAGCCTTCTTGCTAGCTGGGTGATTGCAGGAACGTCATCTGCCCTCTGTACACTTCAGTTATCTTGTCTGTAAAATGGATAGAATTTTTTTTTTTGGCGTACTAATAATTAGAGATTAAAGTGAGTGTAAAATGCACAGCGCCAAGAACTCAATAAATGTTATTTCCTTTCCCTCCTAACCCCAGGCTTCTCAGTGCTCCCTAAATGGTCTGTGCCTGTAAGCCAGCACAGTTTACATGAGCCTAGGTATCAAGGAAATATGAGTTTCCATTAGAAACTCCATTAGAAACATATTTCTAATGGAAACTCATATTTCCATTGTTGGAAAGGGTCTGTAATGACATAAAATCTCTCAGGGGCCCAGAACCCCTGAGCCCCAGGCCAAGAGCCCTATAATGAGGGGCTCTTTGTTTGTAACCAAAAACAAAAAGTAAAACACATGGGTGCATAATCACAAATGGATTGAGCCAATTGAACTTAACAGGGATTTTTGTTGTTATTTTTTCTTATTTAATTGTCTTCCAGCTTTATTGAGATATAATTGACATATAACATTGTATACATTTAAGGTATACAAACTGATAAGTTGGTCCTCCTATATATAATCGTCGCAAAATGATTACAAGTTTAGTTAACACTTCGTCATCTCATAGAATCACCATTTTTTTTTTTTTTTTTTTTTGTGGTAAGAACATGGAAGATCAACTCTCTTAGCAACCTTCCTGTATATAATATGGTACTGCTGGACAGCCCAGGTGGCTCGATGGTTTAGCACCACCTTTAGCTCAGGGCCTGATCCTGGAGTCCCGGGATCAAGTCCCACGTCGGGCTCCCTGAATGGAGCCTGCTTCTCCCTCTGCCTGTGTCTCTATGTCTCTCTCTCTCTCTCTCTGTGTATGTGCTTCTCATGAATAAATAAATAAAATATTTTTTTAAAAAAATAATAATATGGTACTGCTAACTATGGTCACTGTGCTGCATATTGGGTACCCAGAAGTAAAAACTAAGAGTTTGCACCCTTTGACCTACATCTCCCTATTTATCCCATGCCCCAGCCCATGGCAACCATTCTGCTCTCTGTTGCCATGAGTTTGCCTTTTTTAGATTCTACATATAAGTAAGATCGTGCAGTATTTGTCTTTCTCTGACTTAGTTCACTTAGTGTAATGCCTCAAGGTCCATCCATCCACGCTGTTGCATATGACAGGATTTCCTTCTTCCCCAAAAGTGGAATGATATTCCATTTTATATGTATACGTACCACATCTTCTTAATCATTCATCTGTTGTAGACACTAAGGTTGTTTCTGTATCTTGGTTATTGTGAATCATGCTGCCCTGAACACGGGAGCGCAGATAACTCTTCAATATCCTGATTTCATTTCCTTTGGACCCAGAAATGGGACTGCTGGATCATATTTTCAATTTTTTGAGGAGCCTCCATATTGTTTTCCTTCATTGCTGCATTAATTTACCCTCCCACCAACAGTACACAAGGATTTCCTTTTTTCCACACCTCACCAACACTTTCTCTTATCCTTTTGAGGATAGTCTTTCTATAACAGGTGTGAGGTGATACCTCATTGTAGTTTTGATGTGTTTGATATGATGTGATTTGCACTCCCTTGTAGAACCTGTTGGACATCTGTATGTCCTTTTTGGAAGAACGTCTATTCAGATCCTTGGCCCCTTTTTTAATCAAAGTATTTGTTTTTTCGCTATGGAGTTATACACAGACATTAACCTCTTATTGGATACAGGCTTTGCAAATATTTTCTCCAATTTGGTAGGTTGCCTTTCCTTCTGTTGTTGTTTCCTTTGTTGTACAGAAGCTCTTTAGTTTATGTAGTCCCACTTGTTGATTTTTTTTTTTTTGCTTTTGTTGACTGTGCTTTTGGTATCAAATCTAAAAAATCATCGACAAGACCACTGTCAAGGAACTTTCTCCCTATATGTTCTTCTATAAATGTCTTTTGAATGTACAATAACTTGAGATTGTAGGTGTTTCGTAAGCCAACTGATACCACCTCTGTTGCTTTCTTGAACCTGGAGAAAGCAGAAGCCCTTGATCTATTCCCCTACATCTAGATGTAGGAGTATACAGAGAAATGTGAAGGTTGAATGCCTGCTTTCCTGTCAGTAGCTAGTGTGGTTCTAGGTGGCTTACCTCACCCCTCTGGTACAGAGCAGACACCCAATAAGGAATAACTTTCATTCCATAAAACTAGAACTAACCAGAAAAATGCCTATACTGAATGTTGACTAGACACAGTACACATGGAAAGGCTGAAGGATCCTTTGGTCCAGGTTTAGGACAAAGCATGATGATGTTGAGAGCAATCGGGGTGCTGATATTTGCATCTCTGCTAAGCATTAGACACATTGGATTCCCTTGTTTAATCATCACCACTTGTAAGGCAGGAGAGTAGTTTCTTAAAATTTTTTGAGCCCTGAGCCACTGAATCTCTTTTCAGAATGAAGTTGTCAAGTGCATACATAAAAAAAAAAAAAATTAATAAAATTATAAAGAAAACCAATTAGTTTAAAAGACAATTTCATAAAGATTTAAAACATTTACGATGGAGTAATGTAAGTGCCTCATTATTACTACATTAGATATTGAGATCCAGCAGCAAGTCTAAAACTGTAATTTTGAAGGAGATGAATACAAATATGTAAAGGTATCTGCAACAACTGTAATGTGATATGCAAACTTCCGTGATTTCCGCTGCCGACCAAGCCATAGGTTGCTACAACTACCACGATTTGTTGCAGACATTCATAATTAAATAGCATGCTAAATTTCAGTTAGAGATTAGCAAGAATAAAAATGCTTTATTTAGTTCCTATCCACGTCTATAGACTCCCTGGATTCCATCCACAATTCTCTTGGCAGCCCGTTAATAAGGCAAATGTTTGTATCCCCAATTTTCAGATGAGGAAACCTGGGTTCAGAGAAGTTAACTTTTCCAAGATCACACAGGGAGTGAGTAAGGGTTCAAACTCAGAAGCAGGGGATGGCGCAGCGGTTTAGTGCCTGCCTTTGGCCCAGGGCGCGATCCTGGAGACCCGGGATTGAGTCCCATGTGGGGTTCCCTGCATGGGGCCTGCCTCTCCCTCTGGCTGTGTCTCTGCCTCTCTCTCTCCATGTCTATCATGAATAAATAAATAAAATCTTAAAAAAAAAAACCCTCAAAAAAAAAAAAAAACCCTCAGAAGCACTGTTCACCTCTAAAACTTGTTTTATTTTCACTTCAGTAGTGCTTCTCAGTCTTTAATGAGCATAAGACTCACTTGGGAACTCTGTTCAATTATATAATCCTAGGCCCCATCCCTGGAGATTCTGAGTCAGGTTTGTGGAGGGGTGGAGGTCTGAGATTCCACATTTCTCACTAGCTCCCTGGTGATACTGCTGGTGCCGGGACTGACCACACTGAATTTCCCAATAAGGATTCAGGGAGGCCTCGTTCAAAGTAATGAGTCCATCGGTCCTTGACTCTGGAGGGAGAACAAGAGAGTTAGTAACTCTGGGCACCTTGCACTGAAGGGCACTGAAGGGTCTTGGTCAGGACCTGCCAGTATAGGCACTACCTCCTCCTCTGCCGCTTCTCCCCCTGGGCAAGCCATCTCCCCTTAAGCGAGAGATGCTTTGGCCATGGTTCTTTCCCAAGATGCCCTCAAATTCCATTTTAAGCTGGTTTCACTTGGATACAAATGTAGAGGGAAAAGAGAGGCCCCAGGGTGATTAACCTGGGTCAGGCCCTGGAGACAGCTCTGCCCACAACTCCCACAGAGAGCTGAGAGTCCACCCCCCCACACTGCCCTGGGGCCCTCAGTGCCCGATGCCTGCTCCAGCTGTGCTCTTGCCGAGCCTGTGCAGACAGGCCCGTCCTGTGTATGTGCTGGGTCACTCACACTATTCAGTCCTGGGATGCCCAACCTTGGCCAGGCATGGAAATTCCAGAGGGGCTTTGAAAAAAAAAAAAACAAACAAAAAAACCATTGCCTGGCTCCTACCCCAGAAACTCTGATGGTCTGGGGAGCTGCCTGGATATTAAGGGTTGTAAAAGCTACACAGGTGATTCCAAGGAATAGCCAAAGTAGAGAAGCCCTGGCTCCGTGAAAGGAAATCAATTATGTGCACAGCTGGGAATGCCAGCTAAGCGCCAAGCACACATTTGACCACATCACTTTATTTCATCCTCATGGCAATTCTGTGAAGTGGTGATATAATCCCCATTTTACAGACAGGGAAACTGAGGGCTCACAGAAGTTAAGTAACCTCTTAACATGATGAGTACTGAGTAACATACAGAATTGTTGAATCACTATATACAGTACACCAGAAGCTGCTGCAACACTGCATGTCAACTCTATGAAAATAAACATTTTATTTGTAGATAAATAAATACCAGTCAATAAAACAAGAGTGATATAATGATAACTGTATCTAGGAAAGGAGTAACCTGTGACTCATTCTTACTTTAAAAGAAGTAATTCCTTAAGAATAGATCTAGATCCACACCTCTAAAAAAAAAAAAACAAAAAAGCAGCAGTTAAGTAACTTGTCTAAAGCCACACAGCAAGCCAGTCTATGAGCCAGAATTTAAACCCACATTAGTCTGTCTCCAAAGCCTGAGTTCTTGGAAGCCTGCTGTTTCCCAATGGAGGGGGAATATAAAAGTGGTAACATTCTTTTTTGCCCCCAGGCCTGATGCTATCCCTTTTAACTCTGAAGTGTTTATCCTCTTTGCTGTGATCAAACACTCGGAAAATGCCATGGATCTGGAAATCCATCAGACAGTGCCTGAAGGAGGCCTGCAGATAGATCTACAAGGTCTTTTCCAGCTCCAGCTCTGGTTTCCTAAGTCTATTTGTCACAAAAGGGCCTCCGTTCATTTTGGTGGATGCCTCCTCTGGCATCCTGAATATAACATGACAGGTGACAAATGTCTTCAGAGGTAGGGAGGTCCTTGGACTGTGATCATGTTGGAATGAATGACCACCCCGAGGAGACGTAATAAAATCCCCAGCATCCACTCTAAGCCAGGAGTGAAGTTTTCAGGAATTTAGGCTAAAAATCTCATGGGCGAGTTTTGTACTTGGCTGGGGACACTTCCTGGGAGGCAGCACAATAAGGGAAAGTGGATGGACATCAGGGTTAGTCGACCTGGGAGCAGATCTAACTCTACTCTTTCCTAGTTGGGATACTGAACGGGGTGTTTAAGTTCTTAAACCTCCTCTTTGGGCAGCCCGGGTGGCTCGGCGGTTTAGTGCCGCCTTCAGCCCAGGGCCTGATCCTGGAGGCCTGGGATTGAGTCCCCCATCCGCCTCCCTACATGGAGCCTGCTTCTCCCTCTGCCCGTGTCTGCCTCTCTCTATCTCTCTGTGCCTCTCACAAATGAATAAATAAAATCTTAAAAAAAAACAAAACACCTCTTCTTTGTGGATGAAATGGGAATGAAAATACCTAGCTAAGTGAGTTGTTTTGAGGATTAAAGACAGCATGTATATAAAGAATGTCAGGCATGCAGTAATTGACAGTTGTCATACCTTGCTTTGCCGTAAAGTTGGCCAAAGGACTGTCTTTCCTCTAAATTCTCTTGATTGATCTTTCAGCTATTAAATAAATAAGAACAATTATTCTTATTTAGTCACTGTTATTGATAATCAGTTATTCATTTTACTAAAAACATTCTAATTTTATATGTCATTGTAAAATATTATAGTTTGATTTCCAATCTAGAGATCTGTGTATTTGTCCACAGGCATTTTCTGTAAGAGAAATTCCTCAGATCTATATTAAGATGCACAGGAGTGGGTCTCAGAAAAAAGGAAAATGGTTGATGCTTGGATGTTGGAATTACTGGCAATTTGTTATGCATTCTTTTAAAAATCCTTTAATTGTTGTTATATTTGTGTAGTACCTGAAATAAAAAAATCAGTAAAGCCAAAGAGTTAAGCAGGAAAAAATGAACATTTGTGGAGAAGCTACCGGGTACAGGCACATCCGTATCTATGAAATCATCAAACTCCTGAAATAACCCTGTGAGGTACCTATTATTATACCCATTTTATGGGTCAGGAAACCCAGAGAAGCTCAGAAACTTCCACAAGATCACTCTGCTAATAGAAAGTAGATCAGAGATTTAAACTTAGGTCTGTGTGACTTGAGAACAAGTGCTTCTTCTACAGATTGCTTGCCTCTTGGAAAGCAGCTAATTCAAGTGGCTCAGAGAAGGCTGCGTCCTGCCCAGAGTCACACAGCTCCTTAGCTGCAGAGCCAGGGGATTAGAACCCAAGTGTTCAGTCCTCAGAGTTACAGGAACTCAGGTGTGTTCTTTCTTTGAGGAAAACTGCCATCTTTAAACATAGTGTTAAAAACGAAACACAGAATCCTCAAATCTTTATTGGATAATTTAGGTTAGGCATGCAGGATTATCAGAAAATGCCCTGATAATAACATAAAGATTTGTTGTCCCCTCCCCTCGGAAAGCACTTTGGATGGGTAGCTTTCCGAGGCATCTGCATAAATATTAGCATCAGGAAGAGAAACTCAAAGCACCATCCTGTGAAAGCAAATCAAATTGGTAACATGTGTAGGTGTGTCTGCTTAATGGAGTGGGTGGAGAACAAGACCAAAGATGACTCTGTGTCAAGTGAAAAACATCTTCATATAGGGCTGAACATATGCAGACCCCACTAGAGCAGTGCAAGTCACTTACAGATGTTACCTAGCAGCTCTGCACCTGGTTCTTTGAAAAATACTAATTGAAAAAAAAAAAAATACTAATTGGCTTCAAGGTATAGTCGGACACCTGATTGGCTGGGTTGCAAAGCAAAATTTTAAATCCATCACTGCAAGTAGGTTTTGCAGCAGAGAGCCTATCCGGAGCATCCTCCGCATGATGGAGCATGTGCTCAACATTGGCTAACTCATACACCACATTCCAGGTAGAAAACTTAAAATAATGCAGTGTCATCTCCCGGCCATCCATGAAATGGAGCAAAGATGCATGCGTGGAACTGGAAATAAGAAATGCCAACTTCAAAGTCTGTGCGATGAGGCTGAGGGTGAGGCACTTCCCGCATTTACAGGAGAAAGGTTCAACGTTCCAACTCTGTACACATGCAGAATGGTTCTCAGATGAAAAAAAAAAATCAGGGATCCCTGGGTGGCGCAGCGGTTTAGCGCCTGCCTTTGGCCCAGGGCGCGATCCTGGAGACCCGGGATTGAATCCCACATCAGGCTCCCTGCATGGAGCCTGCTTCTCCCTCTGCCTGTGTCTCTGCCTCTCTCTCTCTCTGTGACTACCATAAATAAATAAAAATTAAAAAAAAATATGAATAGTGCCTTGAGCAAACAGCTCTCTTCAAGGTGTCCAGAACAGTTGGTGTGGTTCTCATTATTTCATTATTTCCCACTCCTTTCTCATTAGTCTGTCTCACTCTGTGGGCAGGTAGGTGGATGGTATCCCTGGGAGCAAACGTGGTGAGGCAGGTTGGGGTGCTGGGCTGTAGGCCCAGAGCTCACCAATAGCCCAACAGGAATCACGCCCCAGCGCGCGGGTACTGCGCAGTCTCCCAGCCTGATGCTGGTGTGGCTGGTATGCGAGTGAAAAGGAGGCCAAGAGTAGGAGAGGACAAAGGCAGATGGGATTATTGAGAGAAAGAAAAACTCTGACTGCAACACTGTGGACTTATAACTCCCAGACAGCCAAGACCAAAAGCTCGGCTCAGGCCATGCAGCCATAAGAACAAGAAATGGTTGCTGTTGAGGTTCAGAAAGGGGATGCAAAACCTAAAGGTAAGCAGTCAACGGCTCTGCATTTCCTCATCGGATTCAGAAAGTTGGAATCCTTGTTGTAACCCCAACACTAAAAATCTTTAAACCTCTTTCGGTTGAGCAAATTGTCCCCTAAAGTCACATTACACTATGATAATCCCACCACCAGCAATGAGGGAGGCTCTGAACAATTCCTGCCTGACCTCCTGCTAACTGTGAATGTGCGGCTCCTAGATAGTTCTTTTAGGTTGGTGATAAATTAGTCAAATTCTTCTTCCTTCCCCTGGAGTAACTTTCAGCCCAGCTTTGGGTGAAAAAACACACGATTTCTGTGATATTAAGAAATACAACAGACCCTTAGACCTTCTGACACCAGACACCTTTTTCAGAGTCCCGAGGGCAGAAGCTATGGACAGAGTCACCGAGCCATCCACCAGGCCCGAGTACCTGCCTGCCTGTTAGGCATTCTTGCTCTGTTAATAAATTCAATCCAAAGAGGAAGATGGTAACACATCAAAATATTTTGTCTTTGTATTTCTACAAAGAGTGTATGTACTTCATATATATTTTTGGGGAAAAAATTCAAGTTAATAATCTCATCAGTTGTGTCCGCAGGTTTCTGATTTTCCTCTTCGTTACGTTTCTTAAAATCTAACATTCTACACGACCATATGTATCCTTGCAGTGTTCATATCATGGCAATATGTATTCAATTATGTCTGTACAGAAAATTGATGTTCCATACATAAATCCTATCAGCAGAGTCAAATCGAACACGTTCACCGTATGACTCGGCATATTGTTCTCAATTCACCAGACTGCTGTAGAAAACATATTCCTCCCCTGACAAAACGAAATTCCAGCTTGTATTTTATGACAGACACACCCTTGATGTTAAGTTAGCCCAACACTGTCAGTCCTCCTCTACCGATCTGAAAACAGATCACGGGATGGCGCCTCATGACAACATGGGACCCTCGTGGGCCAGTTAAGTGACTGCAGCACCGGCATGCACCGTGCCCACTGTCTAACTGGTCTTGGGATGATTGAGATGTGACCACTTGGTGAGGTGTGGTGTGTCACGGCGGCCAGATGATGAAGGGCGAGAGAGGAGAAATGGAGGGCACACCACCTATCTGTACCCCCCTCCTGTTAAAAGTTGGAAACTGAACAGGGGCCTATCCTTCGCTTCCACTAAGTCTGGGACCCAGGCATTTGTGCAGACATGTTCAGTGATACGTTCTAAGGGTAACAGTTTGGTTGTGTCAGCATTTTGATTATTACCAGTACCTATCCTTAGAGTTCTTTACGCAGTCCCAAAAGTGCTGCAGGCCAAAAACTGCTACGGATACACCTGAGGCAAGAAATAAGGAAACCAAGGAAACTGGCACTCTCTTTGGTACTTGCATTACAAGATAAGCACAAAAATCAATTCTAAAGTATTATTGGGCTGATTTCTATTTTTTCCCCATGCTTATTTTGGTATGAAGGGTAAAAAACCCAAGTGTCACCAATGGTTTTTAAGAAAATCCATATGTCCACAATTTTGGTTTCTGATAGTTGCTCTTAGAAGTGAACCAATCAATACTGCGTCCTGGGGGGCCCATCGGGCCAAGCATCCCCTGAAGTACAGGTACAAAAGAAATAAAAGCAGTGCCTACATGAGAGCTCACAGTGTAAATGAAGTTACATAAGATTAGTGTCTTCTCTTCAAGAGTTGTACGACAGAAAAATTTAGTGTAAATTCAATTTTAGCAAGTCAGATTTAATTTTAACTATGTTGGGAAAACGAGACAGATAAAAGTATCTTACAGTTTATCCTTTACAATTTTAAAGCAAAACAAACACAATAGTATGTATGTATATATGCATGCATGTATTTAATTTTTACATATTGGGCTAAGAAAATATGTTTGCAAGGGGGAAAAAAGCCCAGTCAAGTATATGGTATATGTGTAAAATAAAGTAGAATAAAATGCATACTGAATACTTAAGTACCAAGAGGCTGAGGAACAAAGCATAAGATCAGATCTGAGTGGGGTTAATTAGGGAGGGCTGCATTTCTGTGTGTACATGCTGCTCTTTTTGCACCCACTATGCAACATTCCAGGACAGCCTGAGGGATGCAGACTATGCAGGTATAATCTGACATCTCACCACCACCGGACAAACATTATTAGATAATTTCAACCCACTCTAGAGGCAGAGAAGCCAAAATGTAAACCCTTCTAAAGTCAACTCTTGATTATCCACATTTACAGACAGAGTAAAGGCCATGGTAATCTAAGAGCAGATAGATGGAAAGATCAAGGAGTTGGCTTTGGAATGCACGGATTTGTGAATACAGGTGTATCTAACATTCAAGGAACCACAAATCTGCTATGAATATTATAGTCATGCAGAGTTATAAATCTCCGGAAGTTAGAAACCTTTTCACCATTTGATTAGAGCAGCTGAGAACATAGAAAATTAAGTGATAATCTTAAGACACATTCTTAGATTGGCGACTAAAGATCTATGGGTTCTACTAGACGAGGCTATAACTGTGCAAAATGTAATTTTGGAATTTGGCATAAAAGCACGGCATGAACAAATAATCCAGTCCACAGTTGGGAATACCTGAAAATGATTTTGAAAAAGTCTACTGAACACTGGCAATTCTCTTTCAAATGCTGTAAGTGATCTCTTCTTGGTTCAGTTGTCTCTCTTGTTAACCTTAATTTTTTCGCTGCCTCTCTGTTCCTTTCAATAAATTCACCTTTCTTATTCTCATCTTTATTATACGGAGCAATTTCTTCATTTCTCTCCCAAGGTCTGCTGCTTCGGTTTCACGAGCCATCTTCTGAATTTTGCTCTAGATGTTTTCCTAGGAAGCTTTTGTCTGTGAAAGTTTCAAATAAAATCTCTTCCAAGTTTCATCCATTCCCCACTCAAGTCAGAGAAACCCACGCTGCTGAGCTCTACAAGTGAACTTTCGGTACGTGCAGTTAGTTGGGCAGGCATCACAAGCTTCCAGGGCAGAGTTCAAGACATCAGGCACTCATTCATATTGCCAAATGACATGACCCTTCCATAAACATTTTACATCCTATAACCCAAGGTTCACAACCATCAAAGAATGTGTACGGGGCCATTCAAGCCTCCTCACTTTATAATGATTCCCACATGTCTAGAATTAAGGCAATATAATGGAAAGGTAAAGAGTATGTACTTTCAGAGTCAAGACAAACTGGATTGGGATCCTAGTCTCACTGCTATGAATTAACTACATAATTTTGGCAAAGTTTCTAAACTCTGATCTTACCTTTCTTTCTTCATCTATAAAGTGGGGATATCAATAGTACCTATCTCTTAGGGGTACTGTGAAAATTAGGAGAGATAATGTAGGTAGGATGCTTGGTACAAGGTGCTCTACAAGTATTAGCTATTATTAATAAAATCTCTTGGACTTAAGATAACGAGCGGATTCTAATTTCATAGTCTTTAGCACTACAGCTTAGGTGTCAATATTGAACCAGTATCTCAATGTGATTTTCATCTTGTCAAAACTGAATTAAGTTTTCCACTGTTGATGTAACTTTCCAGGGGCACCTTCTCCTTCTAAGTTGAGGTACTAATGCGAATTTATGGTCAACATCTAGTCTGAGTGATCATGTTCTGCCCGTGTGAAATAAAACTCTCTCTTGATGTTGGAGATTGCATATCTGTAAGTTTCAGACTTAAAACATTGACCAGTGCTGCTAAGCACTACTGAATTGAACGGAGGGGGAAAGGGTTATTATGGCAGGAAGAGAAATGAATAGTACTTAATGAACTTGCATTTCAATTGAGCAGGGTTTTTAATAAAAAAAAAAAAAGCTTTTTATAAATTCTTTTGCTCAGCAACAATAAAAAAAGGAAAAGAGCACTCAGCTGGGAACAATAGCTACTCAGCTCATAAAAATCATTAGAAGGAACATTTTCTTTGTCTACCATGCCCAGCAATTTCACTGGTAGGCAATGATCCAGATCACTTAGATTCTACCTAAAAAATGAGTCCAGAGAACTTCTCAACTTTTTTAGCTAATAAATTAGAATTCTAATTTCCTAATGTGTATAACTCTACCATAAATAAAATTCAGCCCATAATTCATGGAATGCTTTTGACAAATAGATGATACTGATCTAGTGTTAATGGGATATGCTCTTTGGGTTGCCTTTCTGTTAGGATGGAGGCACATTGCTGACACATTCACTCACTGCCAACAAGTCCTCCTTGGAGCCAGAGGCTTTTAAGAAGGTCCCTGTGGGCGAAGAGATGAGTGTCCATGGATGGTGTGGTTCCCAACGTGCAGAATGAGCTGGCCTATTTGGATATTTAACTTTGCACTGCAGCCTCTGTAGCTCATCTGAAGTGAGTTGAGTCAGAGAAACTTCAGTATTTTTGACATTAAGGGCCTACCTGATTCATCTCCCACAAATGTCATTAACTACTTTAAGCTCATTGCCAAATGTGTTGAAGATACGTCATTAAAGGTTCTTTTCCTGCATTCAAGATTCCCCATGGCAACCAAAGGATTTCTGTCCTTGGATAAAATGTTATTTCTAACGACCATGCTGGATAATCACAAGCATGCCTAGTAATAAAATTCAATATTTCTTAATTCAGAAGTATCAGGAAAAAAAGAGCTCTCTATATTTAAGAATCTGTTTTTTTCTGTTTACTTTGAGCATATTATACTTTTTAAGAATGTACTTATTTTATATCTTTACTGCCTGACATAGTATTTAATATTAGCTGAATTACTAAAATGCATTTCAAACCAAATAAATGGTTTGAGGACTAAATAAAACAAAGTCTTCCACAATCACCATAGTTTCTTCCTTACTGAACTTCTCTCCACTTTTGACTTTATGATGGAATTTGGTGCCATCAACTATAGTCTAAATGGCATTCTATGTTTCCTTTAATTAGCTGTCCACTTGACTTAGACTTTCTCTGGAAGCTGGGAAGTAATTGTTTTATTTTTAAAAGGTCTTTCCTGCTCCCTCAGATTGCATCTAAGATGTAAGAATAAACAGAAACTGCAATAACAACAAAGAACTTAATTAAAAGAATATGCAATGGCAGCAAATATGTAAAAGCCATCTTTACTGAAGATAGGTAACCATTCAAACAAGCATTTTATAGATAATAAGGAGTTGAGGGTGGGTAGCTTTTAAAATCGGTTTTCATAAGTACAACGCCATTTACAGAATGATTACTGAATTAGTATCTACCTAGAGTAGTCGTGTCATCTGAGGCTACTCTAGTTTACTACACTCCTGACAAATTTTTAAAGCAATGCCTTAACTGATTTGAGTAAGAGGGGTAAGAAATCTAAACCCTGCCCTGCTATATATTAAAAATGGCCACTAATTCTTTCATGATCCTCTATATACTCTCCCTTTGAGTTTAGGCAGAACCACTGCCAGTTTTCAGACCCAGCTTGAGTTTGCAGCTTCCATTTCCTGTCTCTTCATTTTCTCTTATAACACAACCATAGTGTGATGACGCTTCTTTCCATAGCCCTGTGGAGAAGCCTATGCGGAGAACAACTGAGGCTCCTGGCTGACCAAAGCCAGTACTGACTTGTCAACTACACGAAGTGGCTCCCCCAGCCCCAGTTGGTGCTGCATGGAATAGAGACGAGCTGTCCCTACCATGTACTACCCAAACTGCAGATTCAAGAGTAGAACAAATGATCACTGAACACACCTGGAACACACCTCAAACCTTAACTCAAGGTACTCTAAAAGATTTTAAATTAATTACATGGGGCAGTGAAAGCAGCAATAATTCTATTTTTTGAGCATTTGCTATGTGAGTAAATGCTTTACACATCCTTATTTCCTACAATAATCTTATTAGATGGGATTATCATTTTCTTTATTTTATAAATGGGTAATTACGGACTTCCAGATTAATTGCCCAAGTTCATGTATTAGGAAGAGAGTATTCAAAACCGTATCTGGGGATCCCTGGGTGGCGCAGCGGTTTAGAGCCTGCCTTTGGCCCAGGGCGCGATCCTGGAGACCCGGGATCGAATCCCACGTCAGGCTCCCGGTGCATGGAGCCTGCTTCTCCCTCTGCCTATGTCTCTGCCTCTCTCTCTCCGTGTGACTATTATAAATAAATAAAAATTAAAAAAAAAAAAAAACCCGTATCTGTCTGACTCTTAGGTACACGCTTAGCAGGAAAGTGGGAATGAAGGAAATTCCAAGGTAATACTATAGACTCAAATTCTTACAAATATAGTGTGGATTAGAAAATATGTCAATTAAAGGGTACCTGGATGGCTCACTTGGTTGTGTCTAACTCTTGGTTCTGGCACAGGTCATGATCTTATGGGTTGTGGGATAGAGACTGAGCTAGGCTCTGTGCTCAGCAGGGCATCTGCTTGAAGATTCTCTCCCTCTGGCCCTCCTCCTGCTTGAGCGCTCGCATATGTGTGAGCCCCCTCTCTCAAATAAAGTAATTAATTAATCTTTAAAAAAAAGAAAATATAATGTCGGCTAAAAGATATGTCCTGAGGGCACCCCAATATTGCTTAGCCTAACTTTCAAAATTAGTGATAACAGGAGCACCTGGGTGGCTCAGTGGTGGAGCATCTGCCTTGGGCTCAGATCCTGATCCCGGGGTCCTAGGATCGAGTCCTGCAACGAACTCCCCATGGGGAGTCTGCTTCTCCCTCTGCCTGTGTCTCTGTCTCTGTGTGTCTCTCATGAATAAATAAAATCTTTAAAAATTAGTGATAACATTTTTGAAGCATAGCATTTAGAAAACAACATTTTCTTAGTGCTTACAACTTTATGATATCTATTATATGTACGTGTTCCATAGCAGAAAGGTTACAAAGATAAATGACAAGATTCTTGCTCTAAAGATTCTTGCATTTTTAGTAAGAGAAATAAGACATGTTACACAAACAGGCTTTTTTCACAAGGTACCAGGTAATACTATCATAAGTGAGGAATAAAGTGCTTTGGAAATTTATTCATTCATTCAACAAATATTTACTGGGTACCAATGCAGCAGCAAACAGATATGATCCCTGCTCTTAGAATACTGACAATCCATGATATTACTTTTGCTGGTATCAGAAGAAAAAGAAGGATGCATTTTAGCTTGGCCTCGACCTATCCCTAGGCTTTTGACATGTGGAGATCTGGGGATTAGGACATTTAAGGAACAGGGATAATAATGAACAGAAAAATGAAAACCACTAACCCACAAGAAAATTAGGACATGAACGGGGACTTTAAAGCAAGAGCCATATTTTAGTGACTCTAAGATTCATTTCATTTTCAGTGAGGCCATTATTTTACATACTGAAGGAAAAATACTTAAATTTATAGCAGTGGCTCTCAACTGGGGCAATTTTCTCTCCAAGGAACATTTGGTAATGTCTGCAAACATTTTGGTTGTCACACTGAGGTGGTGTTACTGGCCTTTAGTAGGTATAGGTATAGACAGGGATGTTGCTACTCATCCTACAATGCACAGGAGAACTCTGCACAAAGAGGAATTATTCACCTCAAGATGCCAATATTGCCAATGTTGAGAGCTACCAAATTATGGAATGTCATACATTACGATATGCATCTAGAATGTTTAAAAAGTATTTTAGGTAGATGAAATATAGTGGTTTAGTTTACCTGGGATGACCCAGGCTTTGTAAAAGAGTATTAGAAACTAATGCTGATACCCTGTGTCTGAATCTGTTTTCTCACCTTTAGGATAGTAAAGTGATGGTGACCGGGATCTATCTGAGATAATAATTTCACGCAATATAAATTAAAGGGCTGGTCCTTCAAGAGCATGTGTCCATCCATTACTTTTGAGATAACCTGTACTCTAATCACACTAATAAATCCTATTTCTGCTAATTGTGACTGATCTCAAGGGAAACAATACTGACTCATCAATCTCTTATTAATTGTATTTAGAGCCCAACTCTCATGCCACTTATTCTTGGAAGCTCCTCCTTATGCTCTCAGTTTATAATATTCTTTTCTTCTTTGAACTTTAGCATATCACCTGTACTTTTCTAATAGTGTGATTTATCTTTCTTCTAAATATAACTTCTTTGGGGTCATGATCTATGGTTGGTTCATACCTGTAACTCTCAGAGGACCCACTACAGTGCCTTACAAATTATAGGTGGTCAATAAATATTTGCAGAATGAGTAATTGAATAAATATACAGTATTAAATGGCTATAATTAAAGACGAATTCCTCAGACTTCTCCAACCTCTTTTTCTGCCTTTCCTCACAGGGCTCATTTTGCAAATCTTTAATCATTTTAGTAGCTCTCCAAGTTCTCATGCTTCAGTTATACGGTCTCAGAGAGAACACAGTTCTTTAACAAATCCTAACCACTACTTTACAAAACACCATTTAGTACATTCGATTGAGTTTCTGATCATTTCCCCATGGGATGGCAGTCAGTGTTTGATCTCAAAATATTTAAAGCACCTTACATAGGCATAGTACTAAAGTCCTCTGAGGAAACAAGGGACAATGTGAATATAAATATCAGCAGTAAGAAAATTTATACTTACTGCTCATAAATCCCACATTACTGATGATGATACTTAAGTGAGGGTGGGGAGCCAGGAGAACTTAGGACTAATGGAACAAAAGTCTTAAAATGTATGACTATCACAGAGAAAGGAAGAAAATAAAAATCAGTTAAAGAATTTTAAGGTGTTCCTTTAAAAGATAATAAAAAGACAGACTGTTAATCTTTTATTACTATATGCCTTAATAGTGGAATAAATTATTGTGGTCAGTACATGTATGAAAATCATGAATACCATAGTTTAATTTGCTGGACGTTTTTGTTTTAAATTCCCCCATCTTTTCCTTCAGAGTGATTCTTGGGCATCAATCAATGTTTGGTGGTTGCTTCTAGCAAGTCTTTTGCTTCATTTATTTTGGTTGCTAAGTAAGGAGATCCACCTGAGAGGACAAAGAAAACATAAATGGATTAAAACACACTTCATTATTGACATTTTTTAAAGTCTCAAATAAAGAAAAACACTCTTAATTAGAATTCTCTGATATTTTCCCACACATACATCCTCTTGACAAATTATTTTATAAGCTAAACAGAAATCACAACAGCATAAATTAAATTTGTTTAGTGAAGCACTACAGATACCCAACAATCAAAGATAACCTGAGAAAAATAATGAAAGAAAGTTATGATCAGGAATAATTTGAAAAACATTCAAACATTTCACTGGTCAGACACTGCTATTCAAATATTTGATCAGAGAATTTTTTGAAATTAAGTAGATGGTTAGGTAAATAAAGGTCTCACTCCAAGACTTTTTCTGTAAAGAGAAAAACATTCAACTATGAAGGAGAGTATCTTTCTGAAGGAGGTAAAGCAATCCAAGGGAACTTTCAGAGTCATATCAAACCTTACATTTCCCCAAAAACAAAAAATGTTAGAAAATGCAAGTATATAGTATTCAGTTCTAACAATCATATTTATTAATACAGATAAATGAATTAAAAATGATAATAGGGCAGCCCTGGTGGCGCAGCGGTTTGGCGCCGCCTGCAGCCCGGGGTGTGGTCCTAGAGTCCCGGGACCGAGTCCCACGTCGGGCTCCCTGCATGGAGCCTGCTTCCCCCTCTGCCTGTGTCTCTGCCTCTCTCTTTCTCTCTGTGTCTCTAATAAATAAATAAAATCTTAAAATGATAATAAAAATAATGTTAAAGGAAATGCTCCCTGTTCTCTGCAACAATCCTAATTAGAATACTTAAGGAGTAGTCTTAGATTCACTGTGCCCTAAAATAAAATTACATCAGTTCTTTTTTTAGAATTCTTTGCAATGAATCCTTTCTAATGCAAACAGCAAGAGGGAAGGAAATTGAGCTGAATTTCAAATTCAGAATCATTATAAATCACAAACAGAATCTGACATACAAAAATACTAGTTCCAGTCATATTAAAGCTATTTAAGCATTAGAGGCCTTCTAACTTCTAGTCCTGAACATTTTCACTGCTTAACACTTGAGCTAACAATCATATTATGGTTCACCAGTTTCTTTGTGTTTTTTTTTTTTTTTTTATTTTTTATTCTCCCCTTGAGTACAAACCGTCTATGGCTTTGAAAACCTCCTAAGACCTGAACACAAGGTCTTGTGTTGAGCAACACAACTTACAACAAACCAAAACACATCTACACAGCATTGGTGTATAAATTGTCCAAACCATATCCAAGCTCTATTAATATCATACCACCCACTTTATTCAGGAAGAAGAAAGCAGGGAAAACATCAGCAAATACGATGTAGTAGAAAGGGCAACACTGGAGGAAGCTATATTTAGCTTTTTGCGTTTTGCCCTTGAGGATACTACTGACACTTTCATATCAAGATCTAAATTGCTATAAACACTTATGGAATATATCACGGAGTGTCCTTGAATATACAGTAAGAATTACAAATGAAGTTGAAAGTCTCCATATATACTTGATCATAAAATAAACTGATTTCATGATTATCTTTGAAAATGATCTTGGAATTAGGTAATGTCAATCTTGGTAAGATGTTTAAATGTTTAGAGTTACCAAGGTAATGCCAGGCATTTTGTATATCCTCAATAAATATTAAAATATTAATTGAACTCAAATATAACCTGTAATTGATTGATTGATATGCATCCTGGATATTTAAATCATAGGCCATAATATGCTCTTTAGCAGATAGGAAAAAAACAAAGGCACTTAAGATTAAAAGTTGCCTTAAACATTACATTTATTGATGGAAATGTTAGAGAAAAAGGATTGACAATTTATTTAGAATATTGTTGAATTACCACTCATCCTTCCTAAGTTAAAGAACAGTGGACTTTTGATTTATGTGCATGGTAGAAACTTTGGTCTAGCTCTCAGTCTACCCTTCTTCTATCTTCCTAAAACTTGGAAAAGTTCCCAAGCCCCAAACTACAACTCCTATATTCTTTTCAAGTAGTGTTTGACTCAAATTAGGATCAGTGAGGGGCAATCTTGTGAGATTTGGAAGGCTCAAGTGACAGAAAGGCTTTCCTGCTGGCCCTCTTTATTATTGGTGCTAGTAAATGAGATTACAGGATAGTAGTGACAGCAGCTGTGCTTCTTGTACAGTTCTAGTGGCAGTCTATGAGGTAGTAGCTTCCCTGACAGAGCAGCTCTATAATTACTCGCAAAGTCATTTTTGTCAGACTGTTGGGAAGTCTGAAGGAGTAAATTCTAGGTCTGTAAACTCTAACTCATTGTACTTAATGGTCTCCTGCTTAGAACATCCAGTTTCTGGCACTGAATCTTGACTGATTTAACAATGTAGGACACATATCCTATTATTTAATGGACACAATCTACTTTTGGATCTTTCAGTCTTGCTCAAAATTCTTGGGAGAGTCCCCTGAATTCCATTTAGTTAGAACACTTACCCTCACGCTTGATCTCTATACCATTGTACCTTCACTAAACACTGCCGGAGCTCTTCCGCCTTGGGCTACCTGAACTACTATGTTTTAGATCAGCTGTCCCACTGACACCAACTGGAAGAGCTGAATAAAATACAAACACGTAAGTATGAAAGCACTGGAGTTCTACCAAGTCGGCCAGGTCTTGAGGGCCAAGATCCTAGAGAGAAGGAAAATGCATTGTGATGTGCCCAACATTCTGCACTATTTATAGCCTTCATAGAAATCAGACGCAAAATAGTACATATACAATTCCACAATTCCACTTATACGAAATGTCAGAAAAGACACATCTAGGAGCATCTGGGTGGCTCAGTTGGTTAAGCATCCAACTCTTGATTTCAACTCAGGTCATTATCTCAGAGTTGTGAGACTGAGCCCTACATTGACCTCTGCATTAGGCATGGAGTCCACTTTAAGATTCTTTCTCCTCTTCTCCCTCTGAGCCTCCCTCTTCTTCCTCCAAAGAGAGAGAGAGAGGACATATCTAATCTATGGTGGCAAAAAGTAGAATGGTGATTATCCAAGTTGGGGTGAAAGACTGGCAATGGCAAAGGGCACTGAAGAACCTACTGAGTTTTACAATGTTCCGTCTTAATTGTGTTAACAGTTACATGGGTATAAACATTTGTCAAAATTCATCAAACAATGCATTTAAATAATTTTTATGTGTGTAAATTATATCTCAATATAGTTTAAAAAAACATGATAAACAAACAATCTAAGTGACATACATAAAACACTTCACCCTGCAAGTACAGAATATGCCTTCTTTTAAAGGAACAAGGAACATTAACTGAAGTTGACCATGTGGTATGTTATAAAGCAAGTCTCAACAAACTTCAAAGACTGAAATCACGACAAGCAGTGTAACTTGGAAGTGTGTTCCATGGACTAGTGCTGGTTCAGAGGTGTTAATGGACCACAACTAGATAGGTTTAGATATTGAGAATAAGTGTCTAGAAAATATAGCCTCTTGATGTAGTATTGTGTATCTGTAGAATCTAAAAAAAACAAAAACAAAAACAAACCAACCCTGGGACTTTGCTCTTACATATCTTTTTATTTCAATTTTCTAACAAATTCATTTTAATTATATTTTTTAAAAGTTGCCAGTCCAACAGGGAAACAAGTCCTCTATCACAGACTGTTTGAGAAGTACTATATAAAGTATGCTAATTGACTTTAGTGGAATTAAGCTGGAAATCAATAACAAATACACCTAGGAGATAGATCCTAATGCTTGGAAATTAATCACTAGATTTGTAAATAACCCATGCATCAAGGAAAATATCATACCAGAAATTAGCATTCAAGAGAATTAACAAAGCCAAAGGTTAGTTCTCTGAAAAAAACTGATCAAATTCATACCAAAGCATTTGAAATTTAAATGAAATAAATTCTAGGAAAAATGTAAGGTATCAAAACTGATACATAAGAAATGAAGAACCAAAAGAGAATTCTATCTATCTGAGAAATCAAATCTGTAATTAAAATCTTCCCACAAATAAAAAGCCTGGTCAGGATGGTTTTATCAGTGATTTTTTCCAAAACCTAGAAGAAAAAAAACACATTTCAATTCTTTTTATGACGCTAGCATATCTTTGATAACAAATCCTGATAGAAATATCACAAGATGAACACAGATGCAAAAACAAATCAGGCTAAATATCATGACCAAGAATCTGAGACTGGCTTTAACATTAGAAAATTAATCAATGTAATTCATCATATTAACAGAATAAAGAATAAGTATCCTTTAATTATCTCAACAGATGTACAAAACTCAATACACATTCATAAAAATTTTTCATAAACTAGGAATGGAAAGGAACTTCTTTTATGTGATAGAAGTTGTCAAAAAGTATCACAAACATACTTAGTAGTAAAATACTGAGACCTTTGGCTCTAAAGTCAGCAACAAGAAAAGGATACCTACTATGATAATTTCTATTTAACACTATATCAACGGTCTAGCTATTTTAATAAATGTTCCTTTCCATTCACAATAACAAAATAAATAAGGATTAGAAAGAAACTGTCATTCTTCATAAATGATGACTAGGTATATAAAAAATCCAAAAGAATCTAAAGACAAAATTATACAATTAAATGAATTTAACAAGTTGCTGGATACACAATAACAATATATACAAACCCAACTGTTATACTGTAGAAAAAAATGACTTTACAATATAAACTTTTGAAACAAAACAATTTATAGTAGCACTTAAAAAATTGATACCAAGGGATAAATTTAACAAATTAAGTATATGATTATAACCCAGAATACTTAAAAGCCTTATTGAACAAGTTAAAGATAACTTAAATAAGTGGAATGATATGTCTTGTTCCTGGCTTAGAAAATTCAGTGTTGTAAAGATTCAATTCTCCTGAAATAGATCTACATGTTCATGGCAGTCCCCAATAACCCCAGGAGGTTTGTGTGTGAATGTGTATGTGTGCACTTGCACATCTTCACATGCATATCAATGTGATAATTCCTAATTTATATTAAAGTACAAAGGGCCAAACACAGTGGAAAAATTATAAATAACAAAAATTTGAAGGATTTATACTACAAAAAAAAAAAAAGATCTGTCATGAAGCTACACGAATTAAAACTGTATAGTATTGGCACAAACACAAATTAACCACCAAAAGAAGACAGAAAATACATAAATGTCTCCAAAAATATCTAGCTACTTAATTTATAACAAGGCAATACTGTAGATCACCATGGGGAAAGAGTGCTGTTTTCAGTAAATAATGCTAGACCACTTGGATATCTATCTTAAAAAAAATAGAAACTTTATCCTTATCTCACACCATATACAAAAATTGATTCCAGTTTATTACAAATATAATTATATAAGATAATAAAGATAATTCAGAAATTATCTTCATGACCTTGAGACAGGCAAAAATTCCCCAGACAAAACAAGAAAGCACTAAGTATAAAGGAAAACTTGGATAAACTGGACTACATTAAAATTAAGAATTTTTGTACAATGAATGGACACTATTAAGAGGCAAAAGCAAGCCACAGAGAGAAGATACCTACAACACAAAGAATCATGTCTATTAATACCAGAATATATGATGTTCTCATAAGTCAATAAGAAAAGGAGACAACACAACAGAAAAAAAAAAGAATAAATGCAGGATATTCATACTATGGAATACTATACAGTAATAAAAATGAGGGAATCATTACTATAGCATTCACTGCTACATAAATAAATCTCACAAAGATAATTTAAAAAGACAAATATAGAAGACTGTATACTATATGATTTTACTTATATGAAGTTCAAAAATAGGTAAAGCTAATCTATGACAATAAAAGCCAGGACAGTGGTCACTTTTGGGGAGTGGGGAATGACAGGAAAAGTACCTGAGGAAAAGTTTTGTATGATTTTCTTAATCTGGGTAATAGCTACCTAAATGGGTTTACTTTGTGACAATTCATTGAGTTGTACACCTATAATCTGTGTGTTTTCATGAATGTATATTTTAATTTTTAAAAGTTTATTGGGGGTAGCCCCGGTGGCACAGCAGTTTAGCGCTACCTGCAGCCCAGGGCATGATCCTGGAGACCCTGGATCAAGTCCCACATCAGGCTCTCTGCATGGAGCCTGCTTCTCCCTCTGCCTGTGTCTCTGCCTCTCTCTTTCTGTCTCTATGAGTAAATAAATAAAATCTTTAAAAAAAATAAAAGTTTATTGAAAATTTTACTGAGATATGTTGACCTCCTGGAGTTCATTGACACTACATATTCATACTGTCCAAAAATCACTAGGGCACAGCAAACCTATGATCAAGACCATGATGAAGAAAACAGTGACTTTCTTCAAGCCCATAATCTCATCCCAGGTCCCCTTTCTTCTGGAGAAGATTATAATCATGACTATGATTTGTCATTTAAATATGCCTACCTACCCATTAGATAATAAATACTTTGAAGAGCAATCTTGTCTAAGATATCTATGTATTTTCGACACAGTCCCGAGTACACAGATGGGGCTTGAGACACTCTTTGTGGAGGAGTAGGAAAAGTGATTAGTCACTACTCCATTATTTTCTTGCATCAGGTACCAGCTTCATAGAAGTAAAACCACTCCAAAGGTGCAGAAAACAGGTAAACAAGAGTGTAACGAGTAGGTGCTCTAAAAATACATAAATGCCTACAAAACCCTAACTAGCACAAAAGAAAATAAGCAAATATTCTATAATTAATGTTTCAAAGTTAGGTAGAATTATTAATAATGATATATAACTAATAGTATTAGTTATAATTTAATAATAACAATTGTACCTAATTAAATAATAGTCATTACTAATGTGAGTTTCATAATTAGCACACCAATCTGAGGAATGAGAAGATACAAGTTGCCTTATATCCTTGGGTCTTTCTTATACAGATCTTTTCATAGATTTTTATATATTCTTTAACTTTCATTAAAACTTATGAATGTCTACATCCCAAATCTGTAAGAAAGAAGTAAAAAGTATTACCATCTGCTGATTTGAAGGCTTCTTAAAGGGCACCCAAATTTCTTAAAAGAAAAATGTTAAAATCAGGCACACAGATTGACTTCTGGCATGAGGATCTGCTCCCCATTGGAACTGGTAAAAACTATGTAAATATCCCAACCATCTAAGCCTCTGAAAATGGTCTTAAAAAGCAAAAGTGAAAGAGAAACATTTATTCAATAAAATCTATAAAAATTCAGTAAGAAAGGCAGGAAACTGTGGTATTTGAACCAAAACAGCTCCTTCCTTCTCTCCTCCCAGCTCAGCCAGACAGAGACTTCTGCTGGACTGCTGAGGCAAAAACACAGGGCTCCCTCTCTCCCCAGATCCTGAATAAAAGGCTTACTTTCTGGGAGCAAAAGGATCTCCATATTTCTCTTCCTGCCCCCAGCTGCCTGATACTGAGGTTAAGTTCTAAGCAAATAATACAGAAGCTCTACCTTAATTGTGGCTTCCTTAGAATACTGGGCCTCATGAGCCCATTTCCCAGTCCATAAGGCATGGTAGTTCCACACAGGAGAGGCAAGGCGCAAAGACCTTAGGCTGCTGTTCCCTGTATTACATGCTTAGCTGCTACAATGGGGGTTTCACTTGGAGAGAAGACTGCCACAGTTTCTACCCTCAGCTCCAGAGCCCTGGGAGAGATTTTGCCTGTGAAGTAAACAGGCCATAAAACAGAGAGCCCCTAATTTATTTCCAAAGGAACTGACTTCATTTGCAACAGATTATGGAGGGTGCTCTCAAGGACAGTACAGGGACAGCAGAGGTTTTAAAAAGCAATTGGGAGGAGATTCATGAATCCAGTGAATATACAGCTTAGACTGTAGGCCAGTTCACAGGACAGAACAAACAGCAGTGATGAGCCCTCCTAGGGTCAGAACAAATATCAAACACTGACCTCAGAAACTGTTTCATCAAAGGAAAAATTATTTGATTGTGTTAGAGAAATTTATGTCTTACAGCATTGTTGAGAACGACTGAGTAACTGGTCAGAAATTAGTGTAGTTTACAGTTGGGTATGATAAAGAAAAGAGAGGAAGAAGAGTGCCCTATCAGTATCAGTGTCATCCCATGATGACTGACGGCATATCCAAAGCTATGCCTTCTTGAGGAGCAGTGTAAGAAGCTGAACAGTGTGGGGTGGGGGGTGTGACTTCCCTAAAATAATCTAGGTAGTTACTAAACAAATAAATAAAAATAATAAAGCCTCCTTGGGGTGCACAAGTTTACAGAGCTGCTACAATACACAATCTAAAATGTTCAGTTTCCAACAAAATACTATAAGGCCTGCAAAGAACAGGAAAGTATGACAGTATGATCCATACAAACATAATGAAAAAACAGCAACAGAAACTACCTGTGAAAGTGATCAGATGTTGCATTTATAGGAAAAGATTCCAAAGTGGCCATTTTACAACTACAGAACAAGATTTAAAAATCAGTAGAGGTGCTCAAGAGTAGAGCTGGCATAAGAAAGAATTAGTGAGTGAACTTGAAGATAGAGCAATTCAGATTATGTAAACCAAAGAACTGAAAGAAAAAATAATAGAGCCTCAGAGACATGTGGAACATCATTAAACTCACAAATATACATGTAATGGGAGTATGAGAGGAGAGAAAAAAAATGGAAAAAATCTTTAAAGAAATAATACTTAAACCTTTCCAAAGTTTATTGAAAAACAAAAATCTACACATCTAAAGAGCTCAACAAAATCCAAATAAGATAAATAAAGAGATCTAAAAACAGATAAATCATAGTAAAAATGCAAAAAGTCAAAGGAGAAAATCTAGAAAGTAATGTTAAATTAATTAAATAAAAAAAAACTAATTAAATAAGGAACCCATTAGATCAAAGTGGCTTTAATGCTTTAGTAGCCTATATAATCAAATAAAAACCTAAGGATGTAAACTCCTCAACATTAAGAAATTGAAACCTGAAGACAACTAATCACTGTCAGCTAGGCTTTTCCAAATAGAGCAAATGCTTAAGCTATAGTCAATCAACTAATTTCTTTGTTTTGCTTCTACCTCTTCTCTATAAAAGTATTTCCCTTAGCTCCTGTCAGTGGAGTGTTCTGAACCAATTCCAGTTTATAGATTTTTTGCTCAAATAAACGCTTTAAAATTTTTTTAAAGAGTTTATTTATTTATTTATTTATTTATTTTTATTTATTTGAGAGAGAGAGCGAGAGCGCGTGCGCACAGAGGGAGGGACAGGAGAGGGAGTGCCAAGCTCCCCCCTGAGCAGGGAGCCTGACACGGGGACTCAATCCCCAGGACCCTGGGATCATCACTTGAGCTGAAGGCATATGTTTAACTTAACTGAGCAACCCAGGTGCTCCAAACTCCTAAAATTTTTAATATGCCTCAGTTATCTTTTAAAAGTAGCAAAAGAAAAACAATGTGTCACTTACAAAAACAAAAAAAATCCTCCAATAAGATTAATAGTTGACTTTGCAGAAACAATGAAGGACAGAGGCAGTGGGATAACACAATCAAAATCCTCAAAGAAAAACAGTAGACCAAAAATCTTAATTTCAGCAAAGCCTTCCTTCAGAAATGAGGGTAATACAAACAAAACTGAAAGAATATGTTGTTAGTGGACCCACTTTAGAAGAAATACTAAAGGGTGTTCTTTAGGCTGAAAGTAAATGACCATAGATGGTAATCTGGATTCATACATACAAAGACCACTGGTAAAGATAAATATAATTATAAAAGACAATATAAACACATATTTTTCTTTCTTCTCTTAATTGATTAGAAAGACAACTGTATAAAATAATACATATACATAATGTATTGTTGGACCTATAACATTTAGAAATATATGCATAATATATTTGCTAGTAATAATACAAAGGGAGTGTATGAGAATAAAGCTGTAATGGACTAAGGAAATAACAGCAGATGGTAAAATAATAATTCTAACAATGTACTGTTGGGTTTGTAACATTAGTAGATGTAATATATTTAGCAATACCACAGAAAGGGTGAGATGGGAATAGAGCTACATGAGACTATTGTTTCTATGTATTACTGGAATCTAGTATAAATATAAAGCTGGGTCTGATAAACTAAGATACATATGATAGATAAACACTAAAGCAATCACTTTTTAAAAAAGGATTTTTATTTATTTGAGAGAGAGAGAATGTGTGTGTGAGAGAGCACAAGTGGGGAGCAGGGAGGGGAAGGGTAGAGGAAGAAGGAGAAGCAGACTCCCTACCATGCAAGGAGCCCAATGCAGAGCTCAACCCCAGGACTCTGGGATCATGACCTGAGCCAAAGGCAGACACTTAACCTACTAAGTCATCCAGGCTTCCCAATCACTTTTAAAAAAACTCAAAAACTGTGAAAAACTTATTAATGAAATTAAAATGCTACATTAGAAAATATTCATTCAACATAAAATAAAGTAGTAAAGGAGGATTCATAAAGGAGTAAAAAAGACATAAGACATAGAAAACAAAAAAGTAAATCAGACACAAATATAACTATGTTAATAACAATATATATGAATGGATTAAATAATCCAATCAATCAAAAAGTTATTAGATTGGATTTAAAAAACATGACCCAACTACATGTTGTCTGCCAGAGACACATTTAGATTCAAAGACATAGAGACTGAAAATAAAATTATGCAAAAAGATGTATGATGAAAAAAACAACCGTAGAAACCCTAGAGTGCATATACTCAATAGGCTTTAAAACAAAATGTAAATGAGAATTTAAAAAGGGACATATAATAATGATCAAAGGATCAATTCATTAAGAAGATGTAACAATTATAAACATTTTTGCATTTAACAACAGAACACCAAAATATATGAAACAGAAACTAACAGACATAAAGAGAGAAACGGACAATTCAACAACAAAAATTAATGCCCCACTTTCAATAATGGATAAAGCAACTAAACAGAAAATCAACAAGAAAAAAGAACTGCGCAGCACTTAAACCAACTAGATCTAAGAGACACCTACAGAACATTCTACCAAACAAAAAACAGGATAAACATTCTTCTCAAGTGCACATGGAACATTCTCCAGGAAAGACCATATGCTAGGCCATTAAACAAACCTAAAAAGATAGAATACGTTATGTTTTTCAAACACAGTGGTATAAAATTAGCAATAAAAATAAGGACAAATTTAAGAAATAAATATGTGGGAATTAAACAACATACTCTTGAACAATCGAGTCAAAAGGGAAACCCAAAGGATAATTAGAAAGTACTTTAAGATAAATGAAAATGAAGACACAACATATTAAAATTTATGGAGTACAACTAAACTAGTGCTTGTAAGGCAATTATAGCTATAAATGCCTATGTTAAGAAAGATCTTAAATCAATGACCTAACCTTCAACCTTAAGACACTAAAAAGAACAAACCTAAAGCAAGTAAAAGGAAGGAAACAGGAAAAATTAAAACAAATTAATGAAAGAATAGAAAAAATATAGAGAAATCAATGAACCCAAAAGCTGGTTCTTTGAAAAGAATCCTTTAACTTGTTGATCAGCAATATAAACCTTCAGCTTGAAAACTAAGAAATGCTGAGAGGTAAATTTATAGCATTCTATGCATATATTAGAAAATAGGGAAAGTCTCAAACCAATAATTTAAGTTCCCACCTTAACCTAAGAAATGAAGGAACACATTTGAATTACTACAATTAGAAACCAATGTTACTATCAACCTTAGAGAAGTAATAACGATTACGAAAGAATACTATGAACAATTGCATTTCAACAAATTAGATAATTTAGATAAAATGGACAAACTCCTTGGAAAAACAAATTCTGAAACTTGACTCAAGAAGGCATAGACAGGGGCAGCCCGTGTGGCTCAGTGGTTTAACGCCGCCTTCAGCCCAGGGCGTGATCCTGGAGACGATGGATTGAGTCCCACGTCGGGCTCCCTGCATGGAGCCTGCTTCTCCCTCTGCTTCCTCTGCCCGTGTCTCTGTCTCTCTCTCTCTCTCTCTCTCTTTCTCTCTGACTCTCATGAATGAATGAATGAATGAATGAATAAATATTTTTTTTAAAAAGGCATAGACAATCAAAGAGACTTATCACAACTTAAGAGACTGAATCAGTAATCAAAAAACTATGCACAAAGAAAAGGCCAGGCCTAGCTGGTTTACAGAAGAGAAGGAAACACTTCCTAACTCATTTTAAAAGGCCCACATTATCTTGACACTAAAACCAAAGACATCACAACAAAACTACAGACTAATACTTCCTAAGAATATGGATTTTTAAAACTCAACAAAATACAAGCAAACTGAATATAGCAACATATTAAAGAATTATACAGCAGACCAAGTGAAATTTATCTCAGAGATGTGTGGTTGATCTAACAACTGAAAATCAATTAATATAATCCATCACATCTACAGAGTAAAAAAATAAAAGTAGAAGGGAATTTCCTAATCTGACAAAGGGCGTCTCTGAAAAACCCACAGTTAATTATACTAATGGGGTAAAGATCAGATGTTTTTCCCTAATCATCAGAAATAAGGATGTCTGTTCTCAAAACTTTTCAATATTATACTGGAGACTTTACTCAGGGCAATTAGGTAAGAAAAAGAAATAAAGGTATCCAGACGGGAGAGGAAGAAGTAACACTACCTCTATTCACAGATGACATGACCTTATCCTGAACCCACTAAAAAAAACCACAGGAAATAATAAATAAGTTCAGCAAGATTGCTAATTACTGTAAATCAAGTAATATCGTTCCCATCACACTTAAAAATAAAAGCCAAAATTCTTAGTATAGCTTTCAAGGTACTCCAACATTTGGCCTTGGGTGTTCTATCCAATCATATTTCCTACCATTCTTCCTTTTGCTCATTATACTCTGGCCAATCTCTTCATAATTCCATAAACATATAATATGCTTTCTTTTCAAGACCTTTGTACTTGATGATCTTTCTGCCTGAAATACTCTTTCTTCAGATTTTTGTATGACTTTCTCACCCAGGTGTTTGCCCAAATGTTACCTCCTTAAAAAAATTTCTAGGATGCTATAATACTGCAATTGCAGAAGGCAGTTACCTCTCTCCAGCTGCCAATCTCTATTCCCCCTACTTGTTTTTCTTAAAAGCACTTATCACGGGACATTTTCTACATTAGCCTTTTCTGTATAACAAACTACCCCAAAATTCAGTGGCTAAAACAAACGGTTTTTGGTTTTTTAAGATTTTACTTATTTATTCATGAGAGACACAGGCAGAGGGAGAAGCAGGCTCCATGCAGGGAGCCTTATGTGGGACTCGATCCTGGTCTCCAGGATCACACCCTGAGCTGAAGGCAGTGCTAAACCGCTGAGCCACCTGGGCTGCCCAACAAATGGTTTTTAATTCTTGCTATTCTATGGATTAAGCTGGGTGGTTCTTCTGAGTTGGGTCAGGTCTGCTGGGGCTGGATGGTCCACAATGGCCCCACTGGGACCGTTGCTGGGACAACGAAGTCTCTCTCTCTCTTAGTCTTTCATCCTTCAGGAGGTGAGCCTGGTTTTCTTCACACATGGTGGTCTCCAGGTTCTAAGAAGTTAATAGCTGACGCTGCAATACTTTTTGAGCTCAGAATTTATACAACTGCACTTCTACTATGTCCTATTGGTCAAATCAAGTCACAAGGCTAGCCTGAATATAAAGGGTAAGGAAATAGACCATCTCTTGATGTGAGATGTTAAAAAGAATTTGTGGACAATTTTATTTTTTATTTAATTTTTTTTTTGTGGACAATTTTAACCTACCAAGTTACCTATCCACTGTCTTTCTCAGTAGAATCTAAGATGTGTGAAGACAAGATTGGTTCTCTTGTTCAGTGTCTGGTATACTGTCTGGCTTGGATTAGATACTCAATAAATGTGTGTTGAATGAATGACCACTCATATGACACTGCTTCCAGCTCTTCAACATCCTGTTTCCTTTCCTCTGAATACTACTTAATTTGTCAGTATCCTTCAAAATTTGGAATCTAAAAAAGATAACAAAATTTTACAAAGGGTGCCTAGTGCCTAAGTGCCTAGGCTCAGATAGGTAAGTATTAGGTGAATGAATGAATGACAAGTACAGAAGACTGTAGTAACATTCAGTCTTACAATACTGATACTGTGTCCTTCAAGGCAGCTTAAGAACTCAGTGACATATTTTTAGTGCCTTTTACACTATTGAATCTTGTGGGCTTTGAGATCAAATATACCCCCATGGCTCCTTTACAACTGAAACATTGCCAAATCTCTGCCCTCTATTTACACAATTGATTTAGAGAACCTAAAAGAACATTATATTTATCCCTGTCGAATTTAAATTTAATCTCTTCTAAATCATTGATCTCTCTCTAGTTGATCATTTCCACTGACACAAAAACCTGCTCAAAATTGTTTAATAAGGTTCCAAAAAGTGTATTTAAAAAGTTAAAAACAAAGAAATCGAACAAAAAAAAATTCTTTCCCTTAATGCCACATCCCTGTCTTCCAGCTACTAATCCATTTCTCTCCTTTACTTCCTCACAAAACTTCTTAAGAAAGTTGTTTATATAAACTAACTCAACTTCCAGCTACTAATCCATTTCTCTCCTTTTCTTCCTCACAAAACTTCTAAAGAAAGTTATTTATATAAACTAACTCAACTTTTTCATCCTCCTTTCACTCTTCAACTTACCACCAATTAAACTGTTTTTTAAGGTCATCAAAGTCTTGCAAAGTTGCAAAAATACTATGGACCCTCTTCTCTAACCTCATCTTAATGGTTCTCACAGCAATACTTGGCACAGCTGATCACTGGTTTCCTGAAATATATTCCTCTCTTACCTTCTATGGCACCATTCTCTCCACTCTACTCATTTTTTAAAAAATGTTTTGGCAAATGCAAATTTTTATAAAGATTATGCTATTTATATTAACATGTAACAAGTTTAATATTTTTTTTAAAGATTATTTACTTATTCATGAGAGACACTAAGAGAGAGGCAGAGAGAGAAGCAGGCTCCATGCAGGGAGCCTGATGTGGGACTCGATCCCGGGACTCCAGGGTCACGCCCTGGGCCAAAGGCAGGCTCTAAACCACTGAGCCACCCAGGAATCCCAACAAGTTTAATATTTTTAAATGAATTAATACATAAATATCTTTAAAACTTTCTCAGTTTTACTTTCTAGTATTACAAATATTGATAGATAGAATCCATACAAAAGCTTTTTGGATCTGAGACTAAAAAGCTTGAAAATTTTGCTTTCATACAAAACATAGGGCATTCAAGAAAAAAATTACTTTGTATCCCAAAGAAGACCTGAAAACCAAAAGGAGGAAATACACAGAAAGAGAAACAGAGGTGAGCTAGATTCCTGAAGTATTAGCCAAGAATCTTAAAATAAATAAGTCATATATTTAAGAAAATTAATATGGAGAAGATAAATAAAAACAGAATTTCAAAGTAACTGGGATTCCATAACAAAGATTTGGAAATTTTAAAAGATCAAACTAAGAAAAGGCTTAAGAGCAGATTAGACAGTGGAGGGTAACAATAAATTAGAAGAAATTAATAACAAATATCTACAAAAAGGATAGAAATATAGAAGAGAGTATAAAAGACATGAAACACGGTGAAAAAAAAAAGGAACACAGTGGAAAAAAAAGTGGGAACCAAATGTGCACATAATTGAAATTTCAGAAGAAAAGGAGAGAATATAGAGAGGAGGCAATATTTAAACAGATTGCAAGTAACAGAATAGAATTCTCTAAAATTTTTTAAAACTTTTTTTAATTTTTTTTTTTTTAGATTTTATTCATTCATTTATTTATTTATTTGTTTATTGAGAGAGAGAGAGAGAGAGAGAGAGAGAATGGCTGGGACACAGGCAGAGGGAGAAGCAGGCTCCATGCAGGGAACCTGACATGGGACTCGATCCTGGATCTCCAGGATCACACCCCAGGCTGCAGGCGGCACTAAACTGTTGCGCTGCCCCTAATTTTCTAAAATTTTTTTTTTTTTCGAATTTTCTAAAATTAATGAAAGACTTTACCCCACAAATTCAAGAATCTCTACAAACCACAAGCAGGATATATGCACAAAAACCTATACCAATTCACAGCATAGTAGGATTGCTGAAAATCAAAGACCAAAAAATCTTAAAAGCATTCTAAGCTCCCAGTATTCTCTAAGGAGTGACTGCTGCAACATTTTACTTTACACTTTATTAAGTCAAGGAGGTATGCTGTCTTCTTTGGGTAATTACTAGAGAAATAGGTTTTTATTTTTAAGTAGATCTATGAAGTCCAAGTCACTAAAGAAAAAGACACACAAATCTTTTAAAATTTTGGATAAGCCAAAAGAAGTAAAGAAGAAGGAACATAAAATAGATGAGTCAAATAGAAAACAAACAGTAACATGGTATAAATACACTCAAATATCAATAAGTACATTAAATGTAAAAGAACTAAACACTTAAAATAAAACCCAGGGGCACCTGGATGAATAGAATAGAATAGATTCTGTTCTATTATTTGTAATCTGTTTAAATATTGCCTCCTCTCTTTATTCTCTCCTCCACTCAGACAGTTGAGTGACCGACCGACTCTTGGTTTTGGCTCAGGTCATGATCTCATGGGTCATGGGATTGAGCCCTGTGCTGGGCTCCAAGATCAAACAGAGTCTGTTTGGGGATTCTCTCCCTCTGCCCTTCCCCTGACTCATACATGTGTGTGGGCACGTGTGAGCTCTCTCTCCCTAATAAATAACTACATCTTAAAAAATAAAAATAAAAAATAAAACCCAACTGCACACTGCTTAGAAAAGACAAGCTTCAAACTTCAAACATTAAGATATAGAAAATCTGAAGAAATTGATGGGAAAAGATATACCATATGAACACTAACCAAAAGAAAGCTGGTGAAGCTATAGTTTCAAATAAAGCAGACTTTATGGCAAGAAGCACTACTAGATATAAAGGAGGATATTTCAAAATGAAGAAGGGTCAATCCACAAGGAAAAGAAAACAATTCTAAATTATCTGTACCCAAATCATATAATCATACTATCACAATAAGTAAAGCAAAACAAACACACAAAACCTAAATGGAGAAATAAACACACAACCATAGCAGGTAAATAAGAAGTCAGCAAGGATATAGAAGATCTAATCCAGCAAACAAAATCTACCTTACTCATATATCTTAAATACTATAGAATATACACTGTGTTCACAGGGTATTTGCCAAAATTAATCATAAAGTATGATTCAACTACTTCCAAAGAACCAAAACCAGAGTATGTCCTCTTCCCAAGTGGAATGAAGATAGATATCAATAATATAGATAACCAAAAATAATAATAATAAAATAAATATAGCCAGAAAATATCCAGTCACCAGAAAATTAGGCAACATATGCTAAATAACATTAGTGAAAAAAATGTTTTGAAGTAATGATAGCTAAAACTAATGAGCTGAATATCCAGTTTAAAAAATTAGAAAAAGAAGGATGTCTGGGTGGCTCAGTGGTTAAGCATCTGCCTTCGGCTCAGGGCATGATCCTGGAGTACCGGGATCGAGTCCCACGTTAGGCTCCCTGCATGCAGCCTGCTTCTCCCTCTGCCTGTGTCTCTGCCTTTCTCTGTGTCTCTCATGAATAAATTAAAAAAAAAAAAGAGAGAAAGAAAGAAAGGAAGAAAGAAAGAAAGAAAGAAAGAAAGAAAGAAAGAAAGAAAGAAAACAACAAATTAAACCCAAAGTTAGCAGAAGAAATGAAAATAAAAATTAATGATACAGAAAATTGATTTACAAATGGAGAATAACATGGGATGTCTGGGTGGCTCAGCAGTTGAGCGTCTGCCTTCGGCCCAGGGCGTGATCCCAGGAGTCCAGGGATAGAGTCCTACATCAGGCTCCCTGCACAGAGCCTGCTTCTCCCTCTGCCTGTGTCTCTGCAGACTTTCTCTGTGTCTTTCATAAATAAATAAATAAAACCTTTAAAAAAATTTACTTAGGTATATATTTATGATTTGTCCTCTTTTCTGCCTGTATACTTCAATATGAAGATTCAAAAATAAAAAGTGGTAAGGAGAGACTGAGGAGAAAAGTGATTTCTTAAAAAGTAAATTAAATTATATCACTCTAGTGTTTAAAAGCCGACAGAAACTTCCCATTGTCTTTAGACTCAAGTTCATGTATTATATATATATAGCACATACAGCATTTCATTATTACAAAGCATATCTGCTGTTTTCACAATGTGGACACCATCTCATTTCTGGCTACCTCTCCCCTTACACATTACACCCCTACCATGCTAGTTTTCTTACAAGTCCTTAATAAGCACACTATATTCTTTCCTCCCTTAGAGCCTTTGCAACCTTCCAACCACTCTTTACACAGCTAGCTTCTTTCCATCCTTTAGGTCCCTCTTCACAGAGGTCTTCCCCATCACCATGTAAAGCTGCCTCTTTCTCCTATTCTACATCTTTACCCCTTGTACCCTTTGTGATACTTACTACAACATTAAAAAGTTTACTTATTTTTTGTCTGTCTTTCCATCAGAATACATGCTCCATGAAGAATCTAGTTGTCCTGTTTTATAGTTAAAGCCCTAAGATTCACCACAACATCTGGTACATTATAGAAGTTGAATATTTTCTGAGTGAATGAAAGAATAGTTGTAGTTTCATATCAACATAATAAATCTTTAGAATTTTTATATGACCATTATGTATTATCAAACCCAATTCTATTTTATCTGTAAATTTTATTTGCATGCCTCCCTTTTGTCCATTTGCTTATTCATTCACTCATGAAAAAAAATTAAAGAGTTTAAGTGTCAGCCTTGGAGATTATGAAGATGAATAAGCCATGTTCTTTACCTTTTAAAGACTGCACCATTTATCAAGGAAAATCAATGTGGATAAATAAAATTATATTTTTATCAAAAAAAGTTATTAACTCAAGTACAAAACCTTAAATCTAATTAAAATGTTGTAATAAGGGGGAAAAAAAGATGAAACCTTTGAAACAATAGTCTAGTACATCTATCAAAAAAGGAAATCAAGCTAATTAGGCATCACTTTTTTTAGTGAATCCATTTTGACTCTTGGTGATCATGTCTTTCTTCTTGTAAATGTTTATATCTTTTAAGTATAATATATCATAATTAATTGTAATATACTATTACCAGGACTTTTTGTCAAATTTAGGTTCTTCTACAATGAGAATAATTAGGGAAAAATCCACTCAATGGCATGATTTGTTTTTAGTCCCAATATTTAATTTAAATTTTATTTATATATTATTAAAGAAAAGTGAGAGTACTGTACACTATTGAAAGGGGGCATAAATGAAAAAACAATGAGAATCTCTACTGCAGGCAGGCTGATTTCAGTTAAATATAAAGAAGAACCCTCTAGTAATTAGAGCTGCCTACCATTGGGCTTCTTGTAAAAGCAGGAAGCTATCCATCACTAAAAATCTTCCAAGGACAGTGAACAGGATATTTTCCCCAGGATAGAGTAGGAACAGTCTTGATTTAGCAGGCAGCATTGATCAGATCAGTGTCCCTCACACTATGGTGAAGAAGCACTTTTTAAAAAAATGTCAAATTTGTGGTGATATATTTACAAATTACAAAAGTATCACACATTTGGATGTTGTTGCATGCAATGTGCAACAGTGTGCAACTGCTATAAAGGTTTCTAAATACTTCCTTTTGATTTCTGTCTTTAACTTGTTGCATACAGGTAACAAATTAGCTCACATGAATAAGCAAACTACACTTTTGAGTATCACCAGATTAGAGAGTTTATAAGAGATGACTGAAGTTCTACAGCTTTTCAAATTTACCTTTTCTGTCTTCCTATTTACATTAATAACAAACTACTTATTTGCTAACAACCCACCTTTCTTTTTTTTTTTACCCACCTCTCTCTCTTTTTTTTTTAATTTTTATTTATTTATGATAGTCACAGAGAGAGAGAGAGAGAGAGAGGCAGAGACATAGGCAGAGGGAGAAGCAGGCTCCATGCACCGGGAGCCCGACATGGGACTCAATCCCGGGTCTCCAGGATTGCGCCCTGGGCCAAAGGCAGGCGCCAAACCGCTGCGCCACCCAGGGATCCCAACCCACCTCTCTCTTCAGCAATTTAAAAAAGCATCATCTAAAAGATATTTAAAAGACATTGATCTGAAAGCATTAGATCAACTGAGATTTTATCTCACGAAATTGAATAGCGAAATTTACTTTGTACCAAAACACATTTGAATGTTCATTTAAAACTGGTTACAAAAAATTTATTTTCAAAATTAATTTCCCCACACCTAATTTTCTCATGTCACTTTCTTTCCATAAGCTGATAATGAAATGTGTGACAAATTATTGTTGATCACACATTTGAAGTTCTAACTTTGTCTTACTATACTAGCTGGCAGCAAAACCAGCAGAAAAGTGACTTGGGGATGAAGTGGGGGTACATTTATGAATTTCAGGAGCATGGAATACAAGATTTAAATTTTTGCAAGTACCTATATAATAGTCAGTACTGACCTTGCCAAATCAAATATAGTAGTCAGGAAAAGAGGAGACAAAATTAAGAGCTGCCCGTTCTCATATTTCCCCCACTTTCTTCTGCCTTTCTCTCTCAGAGGACAATGAGACATTTTTGTTTAAAATCTATTATCTTCTTCTCATTAAAAACAAAACAAAACCACTTTCCTTCTCAAGAGACCATTTCAGGATTTATGAGTTATCTCCCAACTCCATCATGCGTAAATACTTTCCCTCCAGCAATGCCAATATTCCTTTATTCATCCTACTTTTACAAGAGCAGGAGTTCTTAACTGTGAACATATGCATGGGTATTGGGAAATCTATGAACTCTCTGAAACACCAAATGTTTTTAAAACTGGGGGTGAATGAACAATTATATGAACAAAATGTCCACAGTTGTCAATACATTCTTAGAGGGTACAATAATCCAAAATAATTAAAAGCATCTTTTTTTAAAGATTTTATTTATTTATTCATGACAGAGAGAGAGAGAGAGAGAGGCAAAGACACAGGCAGAGGGAGAAGCAGGCTCCATGCAGGGAGCCCAATGTGGGACTCGATCCCGGATCCCGGATCCTTCGGCCCTGAGCCGAAAGCAGACGCTCAACCGCTGAGCCACTCAGGCATCCCAAAAGCATCTTTCTTAATTTCTTAAGTAAAAAAATGTGATCTTAATAGAAATAGAGGGTACAGGTACCTCATTAATTGAATAGGCAAATAAAGATATTATATTACTTAACAAAAAGGACTTTAGAAATAAATCCGGGGGATCCCTAGGTGGCTCAGCGGCTGAGCGCCTGCCTTCAGCCCAGGGCGTGGTCCTGGAGTCCTGGGATCGAGTCTCACATCAGGCTACCTGCATGGAGCCTGCTTCTCCCTCTGCCTGTGTCTCTGCCTCTCTCTCTCTCTCTCTCTCTCTTTCTGTCTCTCATGAATAAATAAATAAAATATTAGAAAGAAAGAAAGAAAGAAACAAACAAACAAACAAACCCGTTCATTTTGTAGAAGATAAAATTGATACTTGGAGAGGTTAAGGGAATGTTCAAGATCATATTGCTAGCAAGAAAACAGAAGCCAGAGAAAAACACTAGGTTCCTGCTTCCAGATCTATTCCTTCACCTCCTGCTACTACACAAGGCCAGAGAGGATATCAGTAAGCATCCTAAAGGCAATCAACAATCCCACCTCTGATAAATACATGACCTCAGAATAAATCAAATAATTCCGTAAACACTACTGGCTCAGAAAACACACATTTCCTTTTCTTACTAAAGATATCTAAAAATACATTTTCTCTTAGACACATTCTAGAACTTGATTCCTTGCCAGTAGGCACAATCAACAACTTGTCAATCATCTGAAAGACATGAGCGCCTGATCCTACTGCAATCAATCAGAGAAGGGCATACACTTGACCTGGAAGGGACAAAGGATGTTTAGTAGGAGGCAGAGGGCTTCAAGGAGGCACTTTAAACACATTTCTTTCTGAGTCAATTACTCTGAAAGCCCACAATGCAAAGTAAATTAGTTGAGTGGATCTCTTAGTAACTGTTGAAGCTATTTAGAAATTTTAAGCAAAACCTCTTTTCAAAGTTTATTCTCTTGTTTATTCACACTAAAGAACAACAAATAAAAAAAAACCCAAAGATGATGTTTAGTGAAAAGAATTTTTATAGTACATAATTAAATGAAAAAACTGAAAAAGAATGCCCTACTTTGGTGTCACTTAGGATGTGTACAAATCCAAAATTTGTTTTTAATTTTTTTCAAAATAACAAGAAAACTGAAAGTCTGTAAATAAGAATCCAAAAAAACCTTCACTCTCCTCCCCCACTCCACCCTTGACTTCTGAAATACAGTGCAACTTTCTACCATCTGTTATTTTAGAAAAGAAACAGTAATGAACATATGGGCTTTCTCTCTCAAGCAGCTGTAGTGTAGTTAAAGTTATAATAATTGTCTTTCTGTAAGATAAATTTACATTAAAAACCTGGCCAGTTAAAAACAAATGGCTCAGCCTCAGAGCCTTCCAGAATAAAATTAAGAAATTCAGAATTATCTATGACATATTACAGAGATTTAGAAGATATCCTCTAAATCTTATGCTTTTATGTTTAAGGTTAAACAAACATAATTCATGATGCCCGTATCAGTTTACAGAGTCCACAACTCATTTCTTCTCTTTCCCAATCAAAATGCTAAGAGCTTCAAACAGAGGCTAGGTACTCATATATAAAAATCAGTAACTAAGTTCTTAAAAGCTGATAATATAAATCTACCACTTCTGTGGGTTACTGAACTCTAATCCAAAAGCTTATTTATTTATAAGAAAAATCACAATACGCATGGCACATAAACTTCCATTTCAACTATATACGTATCACTTATATATACCACTTATAATGAGTTTAAGTAACTGAAAGGAATTCAGAGCCGACACAGATCCACATATTATGAAAAATAGGAATTTTACCTACCTTTATCTGGATGATTCAAAATCATAATTCTCCTATGAGCTGTTCTAATCTTGGCCTTGCCAGCAGATGGGCTGTAAAAAGAAAATTAAAGTGCTTATAATAAATAGTGTCGAATGCAGATTATAAATTAAAAGTTTATATGGGTTTCAAGGAATTAAAAACTAATGAGAATTTCACCATCTTGTGGATAAATATGAAATTACAGCTTGTCAGTTAATTTTACTAACCATCAAAATAAACTGTTGATTCAGTGTTGCATGTATTTTTCTTCCTTTGTAACGCCAGTCTCTATTTTCAATCAATTTAAAAAATAAAACACAATAGGGGCACCTGAGTGGCACAGTCAGCAACTCACTCCTGGTTTCAGATCAGGTCGTGATCTCAGGGTCACAAGATAGAGCTCCAAGTTGGTCTCTACGCTCAGCCTGGAATCTGCTTGAGTTTCTCTCTCCCTCTGCCCCTCCCATTCATACTCTCTCTCTCTTTCAAATAAATAAATCTTTAAAAATAAATAAATAAAACCACAATGAGATACCACCTCACACCAGTGAGAATGGGGAAAATTAACAAGGCAGGAAACCACAAATGTTGGAGAGGATGCGGAGAAAAGGGAACCCTCTTACACTGTTGGTGGGAATGTGACCTGGTGCAGCCACTCTGGAAAACAGTGTGGAGGTTCCTCAAAGAGTTAAAAATAGATCTGCCCTACGACCCAGCAATTGCACTGTTGGGGATTTACCCCAAAGATTCAGATGCAATGAAACGCAGGGACACCTGCACCCCGATGTTTCTATCAGCAATGTCCACAATAGCCAAACTATGGAAGGAGCCTCGGTGTCCATCGAAAGATGAATGGATAAAGAAGATGTGGTTTATGTATACAATGGAATATTACTCAGCCATTAGAAACGACAAATGCCCACCATTTGCTTCAACGTGGATGGAACTGGAGGGTATGATGCTGAGTGAAGTAAGTCAATCGGAGAAGGACAAACATTGTATGTTCTCATTCATTTGGGGAATATAAATAATAGTGAAAGGGAATATAAGGGAAGGGAGAAGAAATGTGTGGGAAATATCAGAAAGGGAGACAGAACATGAGAGACTCCTAACTCTGGGAAACGAACTGGGGGTGGTGGAAAAGGGAGGAGGGCAGGGGGTGGGGGTGAATGGGTGACGGGCACTGAGGGGGGCACTTGACGGGATGAGCACTGGGTGTTATTCTGTATGTTGGTAAATTGAACACCAATAAAAAATAAATCCATTAAATAAATAAATAAATAAATAAATAAATAAATAAATAAATAAATAAATAAAAAAAACACAATATATAGGGTAGGAGAGTCATAGTCTATAGACTATACTGAGTTTGAAAACCTATGCTTCAAGTTATTTGGGGGGAAGGTAGTTTATGTAGTATAACAGACAAGCATCTAGACTTCAGAGCCAGATTTCATTCCCATTGCTATTTAGGATGAAGTAAATTTGGCCAAATTATTTAACCTCTCTACACTTCAGTTTCCTCATTGTAAAAACAGGGCTGGAACAACAAATTCCTCATAGAGTGACTATAAGGGTGAAAGTATTAGAATAGTGTCTGACATGTAGCAAGTACTCCAAAATAGTTAGCTTTTACTACTATTATGTTTCAACAGAGCATCTCAAAACTCTTCATAGCTCATAACTTATTTAGCTTGTGAGAAACCTATGGGAAAAGCCTCGCTGTTAGAACCTTTGCAATAAACAAAAAATGAGAAAGTTAAATAAACCTAAAATTATTTCAGTAAAACTAGTTTATCCAGTATTGAAAATGTTTCTCACTAGTACATTTTCCAAGCAAGGAAACAAAATTGACACTTAACAACAACAAAATTCTGATATTGCTAATTAATAGCTATACTATCTTACCTAAGTACTTAACTTTTCTGGGTCTCAAATAGGGATAATAGCATCTGACTTAAAGTAGAGTCGTCACTGTAAAGCTCAAAGTAATTTAATTTGTATGAATGAATCACACTGTATTGGCTAAAAGCAGATACTTTTAGAGATATTCAGACATAGGTTCAACATCCTGATTCCACCATTCATTAGCTACAAAACTGTCTTGCTCACTTAAACTCTCTGACTAAAAATTTTCTCATAAGTAAAATAGACATACTAAACTATCTCCTAGGATCATTATTAGCATAACCTAGCATAGAGTCAGTGTTCAAGTGTTCAAAAATAACTAATCCTTAATTATTATTATGAAGATAAAGGATGCTTATGAAAATATATTACATATTTCCTACTTTTAAAAATGAAGTATAATTAACCTAATTTAATGTTTCCTGAGTAACTCAAAAGCATTAACCTGAGTATAAATTAAGTGCAAAGAAATTCTTAAGGTCTGCAGAGATTTGCTCTCCCTTGTCTTAAGGAGTCCGAGAATACTTTCCATTTAAGTTCCTCTGTTTTTAGCACTGCCTCCCTTGCTATTAGCTGTCAACCCTTGATTCTGCCATTGTTCCAGTCTAACTATTCCTTGACAGTTACTTATACTTCTAATCTTTTGAGGTCAAATAACAGATCACCAGCATGTTAAAACACACTATCAATTGCTGAATATGCATATAAAATATTTTTCCATGAATAAAAAAAAATGTCTTGAGTCAAAGACAAAATGAAAAGAGAAAAAATATCTTGAGACAAATGCAAATGAAAATCTAACACAAATTTATAGGATGCAGCAAAAGCAGTTCTAAGACGAAAGTTTATTGTATAAATGTCTATATTAAAAAAGAAAGAGCTCAAATAAACAACCTCATTTATACCTCATAGATTTTGGAAAAAAAAAAAAAAAGGAAAAACTAAGAACAAAGTTAGTTGAAGGAAAGAAATAACAAAGATCCAGAGTAAAAATAAATGAAACAGAGACTAAGAATTGTTTTTTTTTTTAAGGTAAGCAAAATACACAAACCATTCGCTAGACCCACCATAAAAACAGGAGAGAAGACCCAAATAAAATCAGAAATGAGGGGCACCTGGGGTGGGGGTGGGAGGGCTCAGTGGTTGAGCAGCTGTCTTGGGCTTAGGTCGTGACCCTGGGGTCCTGGGATGGAGTCCCACATCAGGCTCCCCACAGGGAGCCTGCTTCTCCCTCTGCCTATGTCTCTGCCTCTCTCTCTCTGTGTCTCTCATGAATAAATAAATAAAATAAAATAAATCAGAAATGAAAGAGAAGACATTACAACTGATGCCATAGAAAGACAAAAGATCCTAAGAGACTACTATCAACAATTATACACCAACAAAATGGACAATGTAAAAGAAATAAATTTTAGAAAGATACAACCTACCAAGATTGAATGAGGAAGAAATAGAAAATCTGAACAGACCAATCATTAACAATGAGACTGAATCACTAAACAAAAACCTCCCAACAAAGAAAAGCCCAGGACAGAGAGCTTTACTGAAACCTACCCAACATTTAAAGAATACCAGTTCCCCTCAAACTTTTCCAAAAAATAGAAACACTCATTTTATGAAGCCAGCATTATCCTGAAGAACACTATAAGAAAAGAAAATTACAGGTCAACATCCCTGATAAACATAGATGCAAAACTCCCCAGCAAAATATTAGCAAACCAAATTCAACAAAACATTAAAAGAATCGTATATTATGAACAAGTAGGATTTATTCTAGGGATAAAAAAAAGTGGTACAACACTCACAAATCAATGTGAAACATCATAAATGTGAAACAAAATAAAGGATAAAAATCATATGATATTCCAAAGAAATAGAACAGACCAATTGACAAAATTCAACACTTATTCATGACAAAACTCTCAACACAGTTAGTATAGAGGGAACATACCTCAACATGATAAAGGCCATATGACAAATGCACAGCAAATATCATACTCAGTGGTGAAAAGCTCCAAATTTTTCTTCTTAGATCAGATATAATGCAAGGTTTTCCACTCTCACCACTTTTATCCAACATAGTACTGGAAGTCATGGCCAGAGCAATTAGGCAAGGAAAGGAAATGAAGGGCATCAAAATAAAAAATGAAGAAGTAAAACTGCAGATGACATATTACATAAAGAAAACCCTGAAACTGTTAGAACTAATCAACAAATTAAGTAAAGTTTGAGGATACAAAATCAATATACAAAAATCTGTTACCCTTCTATACACTAATAACAAACTATCAGAAAGAGAAAGTAAGAAAACAATACCATTTACAATTGCAGCAAAAGAATAAAATATCTAGGAATAAATTTAATCAAGGAGGTTAAAGACCTGTATACTGAAAACTATAAAGCATTGATGAAAGATTAAAAACACCAATAAACAGAAAGATACCCTATGGTCATGAATTGGGAAAATTAATTCTGTTAAAATGTCCATACTACTCAAAGCAATCTATAGATCCAATGAAACCCCTATTAAAATTCCAAAGCATTTTTCACAAAAATGGAACAATCTTAAAATTTGTATGGAACCACAAAGACTCCAAATAGCCAAACCAATCTTGGGAAAGAACAAAGCTGGAAGCATCACGCTTCCTAAATTCAAACTATATTACAAAGCTATAATAAGCAAAATAGTATGGTATTATGTTAAAAACAGACACATAGATCAATGGAACAGAATAGAGAACCCAGAAACAAACCCCCCCCCATGCATAAATGGTCAATTAATTTATGACAAAGAAAAAAAAATTTATGACAAAGGTGCCAAAAATATAAAAGAAGTAAAAGATAGTCTCTTCAATAAATGGTATTGGGAACCCTGGACAGCCACATGCAAAGGAATGAAACTGGACCCTTATCTTACATCATAGGCAAAAAATCAACTCAAAATGGATTAAACCCTTGTACTAATTAATAAAGACCTGAAACCATAATACTCCTAGAAGAAAATATAGGAGGCAAGCTCCTTGACATCAGGGTTTGCAGGAATTTTTTAAATATGAAATCAAAGCAAAGGCAACAAAACAAAATTAAACAAGTGGGATTATACCAAACTTTAAAAAGTTTCTACACAGCAAGAAAAACCATCAATAAAATGGAAAAAGCAACCTATGGAATAGGGAGAAAATATTTGCAAATTATATATTGGATAAGATATAATTCAAACTCCTACCAATTCAACAGTATAACACAGCTAGATACATAGACAGACAGACAGACAGATAGATATGATTTTAAAAAGAGTGGTGGATCTGACTAGATCTGTTCCCAAAAACATAAAATGGCAAACAGGTAAATGAGGTGATCAGCATCACTAATCATCAGGGAAATGCAAGTCAAAACAATGAGATATCACATCACAGCCTGCAGAATGAGTGTCATTAAAAAGACAAAAAATAAACAAGTGTTAGAAAGATGCAGAGGTAACTTTTGTACACTATTTGTTGAAATGTAAACTGGTACAGCTACTATGGAACAGTATAGAGGTTCTGAAAAAACTAAAAATAGAACTACCATATTATCTGGCAATTCCACTTCTGGGTACATATCTGAAGGAAATAAAATCAATGTTTCAAAGAGATATCTGCACTTGCATGTTCACTGCAGGATTATTTACAATAGCCAAGACACAGAAACAACCTGTGTCCATCAACGGATGAATAGATCAAAGAATGTGACACAAAAAAAAAAAAAATAAATAAAAAAAACAAAGAATGTGACACACACACCTCCCAGAATATTTTTCAGTCATAAAAAAGAAGAAAGTCTTGCTATTTGCTGACAGCATGAATGGACCTTGACAGCATTATACTAAGTGAAATAAGTTGGAGAGAAAGACAAATACTGTATGATCTCATTTATATGTGGAATCTGAAAAAGCCAAACTCACAGAAACACAGAACAGTTTGGTGGTTGCCAAAGACAAGAATAGGAGGGTGAGGGAAATAGGTGAAGGCAGTCAAAAGGTCCAACTTACAGTTATAAGATTAGTTAAGTCCTGGGGATGGAAATATACAGCATAGTGACTACATTTAACAATGTTGCATTTTATATTTGAAAGTTGCTAAAAAAAAAAAAGTAGACCTTAAAAGTTCTCATCACAGGAAAAAATAAATCTGTAACTATGTGAGATGAAGGATTTTTTTTTTTAAGATTTTATTTTTTTATTCATGAGAGACAGAGAGAGAGAGAGAGAGAGAGAGGCAGAGACACAGGCAGAGGGAGAAGCAGGCAGAGAGAGCAGCAGGCTCCATGCAGGGAGCCTGACATGGGACTCGATCCTGGGTCTCCAGGAACATGCCCTGGGCTGAAGGCAGGAGTTAAATTGCTGAGCCACCTGGGCTGCCTGAGGTGAAGGATGTTAACCAAAGTTATTGTGATAAACATTTTGCAATATATATATGTGTGTATATATGTGTGTGTGTGTGTGTGTGTGTATATATATATATATATATATCAAATCAGTGTGTTATACATCTTAAACTAATATACAATGTTATATGTCAGTTATATCTCAATAAAACTAAAGGAAAAATTTTTAAATTAAAAAATGTAAATAATAAAGAAGTCTTTTAGTGTAAAGATTATTAGGATATTTCCTTTTCATTGTTGATGAAAGTCCACTGTGGGACCATTTCAAACTTACTCTTTGGTTTGCAGATACATCTCAAATAGATAATCAAGGCCTTGTCTGATTTTGAAGACTACTAAGTTTTGAAAAATAAGTCATTAAACATTGCACCAGGGCTATGACCATTTTATTGTTTAACTGCCTATTAAAAAAATGAAAAACACATTATTTTTTTTTTAATTCCAATGTTTAGTTTCCAGTAGCCAATCTACATTTATCATTCTCTTTTGTGGCGCTTTATAGTACTGCTTTCCTTTACTGGTTATGTTTTCTAGTTGTCTTATAGATATTTGACATGTCTCCTTAGGTAGATACCAAACTAAAGAGCAGAAGCTATGATTTGCATCTTAAAATAGTATCTAGTATTGAATACGCTATAGGTGCTTAATGCATTTTATACAGACCTCCAAAAAGAAAATGGCTATAAAAAAGGTAAATTCCTTCAAAGAATAATGGCTCTATATTAGTAAATACTGACACTATAAGGGATTATTGTATTGCAGGAAATGTTAAAGTAGACAAAGAGGAGCTTTAAAAACATTTCATAAAGCAAATCAAATGTGGACCACTATATAATGAAGATGATAAATTCAGTAAAATCTAAATTTTCATTCTATGGGTTCTGAGGGGGAGTTTACATGGTAAGTTATATCTTATTCTGGATATTAAACTTTAATTTAGCACATAGGACAAAATCTGAAGTATTAACCTTGATAATTAAACCTGCTAAATTATCCTTGATAATCACTCACAATGCCTATAAAAAACAGTACACACGGTTTTGCACACAGAAGTCCGTAAAGCATTATGTACAGTGCAGTCTGCCAACTGCCAAACTGGATAGACTGAAGGAAGTAAGAGATGCAAGGAGAGTTTTATGTACAAAGATGGCCATTCAAAATATTCTGCCTTTAAGATAATAATTATGACTCCTGGTGGTGAGCTTTGGGGTTGAAAGAAGTATTCTTGTGTGCCTGCAGAGTTCTCCTTTCCTTACTGTTCTATTAAGTCTGCAGAAACTTAATACATTTTAATGCATTTATTTGTTGTTCTAAAGATTAAACAAGATGGGAGAATCCTAGTTCTTAAACATAGTATAAAAATTGAATAAAGCGTGATATATCTCTAGTACAGACAATTTTACCATGAAATTGAAAGTATAACTTTAAATATCACATTGCCTGGATCAAGGAATACAAACCATGTTCCCTGGAATGGATCCGACTGGAGAAGGGGGTACACAGAACTGAGTGTTCTCTAATCCTGTGGTAAATGGAACAGTTTTGGTTTCATTGTTTTTACTACTGGTCTTTTACTACTAAGCTAAATAACATTTAGCTTAACAAAGTTCCACAGAAGTTTCCAGAAAGTATAAAAATCACAATGTGTATCATTTCGGAAAGTAGCAGGTATAATAATAGTTTTCCTGAGCAGCTCAGTAAATTATTTTAGGCTTCATGAAATATGTAAGAATGGCACATAGAATATTAAAATATTCTTAATAGGTTATCAAGAGTCAGCTCCATTTTGTCTTTACCTACTTGTTATATAATCTAAATAGTTTAGATTCATTGAATACAGAGAATGGAGCCACAGCAATATATTCACATCTTAAAGAATCTTTTCAAAATCAACACTACCTGACTGAAAGAAAGGGCTAAAAGAAAGCAAATAAGGTTTACCTTTCTATTTAATGTGTTAAGGGCAAATATTTAGCTTCTGCATTTGTGATACAGATGGGAAAAAAGAGGAGCCAAGATTTATTTAGTGCTTGTTATTTGATAGGCACTTTTATATAAAATATCATCCTATTATTTTATATTATTTCAACAAGGCTAAATACTATTAATTCTATTCAAAACTTAAACTGAAGGGTAGAAGAGCTAAAAATAACTTGACCTGGGTCATACAATGCAGTGCTTCAGTGACAGAACCAGAATAAGGATCCATTTTCCTCAGCTGGTATTTGTTGAGTAGTTACTAAGTGCCATGTTTATATATTAAGAATTATCTGTGTGGGCAGCCCTGGTGGCGCAGCGGTTTGGGGCAGCCTGCAGCCTGGGGTGTGATCCTGGAGACCCAGGATCGAGTCCCACATCGGGCTCCCTACATGGAGCCTGCTTCTCCCTCTGTCTGTGTCTCTGCCTCTCTCTGTGTCTATGAATAAATAAATAAAATCTTTAAAATAAAAAAAATAATAAAAAACCCTAGACAATAGAAACTAACATTATCTCTATTTTATAAATGATGACATTGAAGTCACACAGCTAGTAAATGGTAAAACTGGTATTCATGCTCAGACTCACCTGTTATTAAAGTATATATGCTTTTTTTTAAAAAAGATTTTATTTATCTATTCATGAAACACACAGAAAAATAGGCAAAGACACAGACAGAGGGTGAAGGAAGCTCCCTGTGGGAAGCCTGGTGCGGAACTCGATCCCAGAACCCTGGGATCATGATCTGAGCTGAAGGCAGATGATCAACCACTGAGCCACCCAAGTGCCCCTAGAGTATATACTCTTAACACAGCAAATTATCCTTGTGAAATTTTCTACAGCTTCTAGTTCAAAAGGATAAACCTGTATTATCATAAATCTCAAGTCCTATTTATCTGTCTTAACAACAGGAGTGCCTTGGATGATGTTAACTGATATTCTCAAAAACCTTTATATTCAATTTTGTAATAAGTTTCATATTCACATTCCAAGACTATGAATAGGATGGTAAGGGGACCCAATAAAAGTTCAAGTAAAAAAAAAAATGGCCATCCTGAATAATATTAAAATAAAGAATCAGTAATATAATCAACTTCCTAATTTGGTTCCCCTACCTAAAACTTATTCTCAGTGAGATATTTCATCTCTTATTTAATAAAGCATAAGCTGAACTGAGCTCTTTCCCTTGCTCTCCACCCCTTTGTTTTTCTTGCTAAGTCAAAAGAAATAATGAAATGTTTTTGGCCTTAAAACACTGCTAATCTACAAGAGATTTAAAAGGCTGTATCAGGGTGCCTAGGTTGCTCAGTGGGTTAAGCGTTTGCCTTCAGCTCAGGTCAGGATCCCAGGGTCCTGGGATCTAGCCCTGCATTGGGCTCCCTGCTCAGTGAGGAACCTGCTTCTCCCGCTCCTTCTGCCCCTCACCACTGCTTGTGTGAGTGTGCACGTTCTATCTCCTGCTCTCTCTCAAATAAATAAAGTCTTTAAAAAAATAAAAGGCTGTAACAACATAGGGCTTTATGACCTATTTTGCTTGTATTGATTAAATCAACAGATTTGTTGTAGATGACATACTGTAACCAACCCCCACAAAAATTTGAGTGAGTTCTAAGGGAACATAAGGTAAACAAATGAATATAGCGACTAGCAAAGCTATAGCAGGGGACATCACTTAACATTGAAAGTTAAAATATCAAAAAAAAAAAAAAAAAAAAAGTTAAAATATCACAGAGCAATCACACAACAACATGAACTTCCTCCTACACTGACCAAAGTCACACAATATAAATAGATACTAAGATGAAACAATTATAATAAAATATGATGGATGTCAAATTGTGGAAGTAGAATTGTCAAACAGATCCATATTATAACAGGAAAATGACAGATATCAAATTATAAAACTAAATCCAGAAAGAATTCAGTGTCACAATAAGGGATATTTTGATAACTGCTGTGAAACTAGTATTCAAATATAAGAGCTCAGATTTCCTTATTAAGGAATAAAAATGCATCATAACTATCTCTGATATTTTTAGGGGAAGTAGGATATTCTCTTAGATTTGAGATTTTAAAATGTAGAAATTTTGTATTTTCTCCTCTGCCTCCTATTGAAAATTTAAAATACAAAGATAACTTTACTGTAATATTTTCTCTTTTTTTTCAAAACAAGCTTGGCTACAGAACAAAATAATACGTATGCAGCACACCTACCTTATACCCAAAATAAGACTAGCTTCTCGCCTACTCATTTTCTGTTCAAATCCTCCTTTATAGTAGGATGAAAGGCTCTGTACAGGAAAGAAAGAGCATGAAATAATTAGTTCCATGTATGAGGTGGCATGACTTCAATCCCATCATAACTGCAGTAAGAGGAATGTATTTTACTAGAATCAACTCGAAACGGTGTGGGGGGGAACACTAAACAATGATTCTTTATAAGAAACTATGACCAAGGTGAATTTAAAAAACATTAACAATTTTTTCCACCTTCAAATACATTAATTTTTCTACATTAAGATATAACAGAATAAAAGAAATCAGTAGAAGCCAAAGACTTGAACTTTTCCTAAGCTCTGCAGTAATTTTCTCATTGGATAACTTGATAAGTCATGAATGTTGGTATGACACACATCTTTTTTACCTACTGGACTGCCTGATAGAGAAGGAACTGACAAAGTGGGGAGGATATCAAGTTAGCAGACAGGCAGGCCAAAAAGACCAGAAAACGACTGCAAGATCACTGAAAGGTGGCTAGAACGGCATGAGCAAGGAAGAAAGTAGTATCAGAAGTATCAGAGAGGCAACTGGGCCAGATTGGGGTGGGTGGGTAATGGGGGAGACGGCTGTAAGCAACTGAAATAATTTAGGATTCTATTCTCAGCGGCAGTAGAAGCCAGAGCACTGAGGTAATGTCATCTGACTTTATTTTGAAAGGACTACCCTAAATGCCAAGTGGAGAATAGAAAAGTGCAAGAGGGAAGCAGGAGACTAGTTAAGAGGACAAAGCAATAATCTAGGCAAGAGATAACGGTGGTATGGGCCAATGTGGTAATGGCAGAGCTAATTTAAAAGTGATCAGATTCTAGATATATTCTGAAAGCAAAACTAACATTTTCTTGGTAGATTAAATAAGGGGTATGAGAAAGAGAGGGATTAAAGTTGACATAGTAAACACCACTATACACTGTTCAGCTTCCCTTTTAGATCCTGAGGCTGTTACTGGTAGATAGCACTCAGCTGTCATATTCTTTAGGAATTGCCTTGGCTGGAGAAATTCAAATTCAGGTCCCTTTCCCAGAGCAGTTTCTGTTTGATATAGGAATATAAACATTGTAGTTCTCTAGAGCTCAGTCCTTGGACCTCATATCTATAACTCACTTATCAGGTTAGGTATCATTTAGCCTTATGGCTCCTTGCCCCAACCTGGGACAACCACAATGAGCCATCTGAGTCTTAGAGCTTGGCATGAGGTTGGCTGAGGCCTTTGTTATGACTGTACTGCAAACTAAATTATCTCTTTGTCCTTCTTCCTTCTCTTCCCTTCTGGAGCTGTTGATCCTAAGAGCACTCCCTAATGAACTACTGTTGCAAGATTTCTATTCCTTTACTTCCCACGGTTCTTGGTCATGCTGCTTCCAAGGAGAAAGAGGTAAACCAGACAGAGTGGGGGGGGGGGGGCAGCAAGGCAAAGTTTATTGAGCAATAGTACAAAACTGAGAGAGAGAGAGAGAGAGAGAGAGAGAGGACCAGAGAGGGTTGCTGTTCTGGCATTTAAATCTAGGGATTCTTGTGAGCTCTTTTGTAAAACTATCTTAAGCATCCTGAGTATGCGTCCCCTGTGGACTGGCTGCTATGGTGTGCCAATCAGGGCTTTGATCACACACCCGGCCACCTACTGAGTTATTGTTCATATACTGGTGATCTTTTGGGGCTGACAATTAGAGACTAACTGCCTCAACCGATGATAGTGACCAATGTTTTATGGTTGTTTTTGTCTCAGGATATTTTACAAAAGTCACCTATGCAGAAGCTGCTAGACAGGATACTACTATGGTCCTATTTAAGCTGCAAAAGAAGGATGCTAATGCAGTTTTGTCTTAGCTGTCCTCGTTCCCTGTTTTCTTGTCAGGAACCTTGGCTCTGACTATTTAATTGTCTAACTCCTAACACCATCAGCTTGCTAATTTCTGCTTGTCTGCTTTGTCTCAGTTCTGGTGAACTTAAACTGCAAGTGACTTTACGATTTTTTGCCTAAACTGCCAAACTGCCATTTTAATGACTTAAGAGTGGAAGCAGTTATTTGTTGTGGGTAATAAATATCAGGAAACTGGTTTTGGATATAGCAAGTTTGAAATGTCTGTTAAATATCTAAATGGAGAAGTCTGACTTGGAGGTAACATTTGGGAGTCATGAGTATACATACAGTATGTAAAGCCATGAGACTGAATGAGATTACCTAAGGAGTGAGAGTAGAGAAGTCCAAAGACTGAGCCGTAGAGATTGCAAGTTTGAAGGGCTCCAGAAATGGAGAGGAATCAGGAGGCAGACTGAGGAGGCCCAGCAGTGAGGCAAAAGGAAAAGCAGACACCAAAAGTAAGGAAGGGAAAAACAGTTTCAAACACTTCTGATAGGTTAAGTCAGATGTGAACTGAGAACTGACTGCTGAATTTATCAGAGGTCAAAGTCTTTGACAAGAGCTGCAGGGAGTAGGAGTGAGAGTCTGATTAGAGTGGATTTAAGAGAGTACAGGAGGGAAGGAACAGGAGACAGCAAGTACAGACAATGCTTTAGAAATTCTTAACAGAGAAACAGGATGCATGAATTCAACTTTTAGAAGGAAAAAAATACATCAATGATTACACTGCATACATGTTTTTAAAACACGAACCCCTATTTTTGTATGGAAAAATAAGTGTATGTTTACATAAAACAAAATCAGAAAATATATATATACTAAAATATTATTTTTTGTTGGTGATACTATGAATATTTTTTTCTTCTTTATGCTTACTTTTACTTTCTAAATTTTCAAAAGAGGCTACCTGTACAATTTTTTAAAAAGGAGAACTAAATAAAAGACAAAGGAAATCATTAGAATTTAAAAAATGAGCCAGATCTGGTCATTTATATAAGCTGTTGTCTTTGAACAACTTGTTATAAATTTCCACTTCGTAATAATTCCCTGGCAATTAATTCATTTAACAAACATTTCAGCACCCACTATGTGCCAGGAACATTTCAGTGAGACAGGTCAAGTTTTGTCCTTCATCGCATAGATGCTAATCTATCAATGTACCAGTGTTGTGAGGAATAGGATATACTATTTCAAGTTTCGAGTAATTTACAATCTAGAAAGAAAACTAACAACAATGCCCTTCTCCAAATTGTGAGAGGAGGAAAAGAATCAAATTATTTAAGTACACAAAGTAACCTGGACATGTGTGGGTGCACACACACATACACACAGAATATATAAAGGACTAGGGGATTTAATAGAGGAATAACTGCTGGTTTTAAGTTTTCTCTCAGCAGATCAAAATTTTTACTAGATGCATACTTACTTCCTGACATCTCTATCAGTATTTATTTACCTTAGGGAGCTCCAAAATTTCAGCATAATAAACATGATAAATTGATGTTTCATGAAGTGTCACTCCCACTAGTCACAAAGCTCATTAATCCTAAGGTCAGGTATTATATCTGAGAAATTATTTACTTTTAGTTTTGCCCAGGTGGAAAAGGAGACCCAGAACTTAAAATTTCACATCTGGATGAGGCTCACACCCTAAAACACTGGCCTGCTTATGAGTAAGTTAATCTGTGCATAACTGGAAGGAACAACATAGAAAAACTCCATCAAATAGAGTGGATGGCTATACTTTTCTAAAAGACTTTCCAAGAACAGAAACAGTATGATTCCACTACTTTTATGCTGCTGTCTATTTGAAATATACCCTGAACCTTACAAATTACTATTTTGTATCACTCTTTCATAAAGTATATATATAAACAACATACCTCAATATAATTTTCCTTCTAAAATTAGCATTAAATGCTATAATGCCATATATTATCAAATATGAAATGAATCAAGTTAAACAAAATCTTCATTAAATAATTTACTCAGCCAAGAGCCTGAAATACAAAACCCCCCAGACAACCAAAGAACTATATCATTCCATAATCTTGAGAAGAAATACATTTATCATAAATTCCTATTATTTACAATAATCTATTTCATTTAGAGAGCCACAGAGAGGATTTTAATTTATGTTGGTTCCTTGAATATCACTTAACTGTAAGACAAAAGAAGTGCAACTTTTAAAAATTGTAATAAAATAAAAGGATACTTTCACAAATAGAAAAATAAAAGCCTTAAAAGAAGATGAATGACTTGAGTTTTTCCCCAGGAAAAAAATTAGGGATAGTCAACATTAGCTGAGTTAATTAGCTGAGTTTTTAATATACTAAAAATCAAGCAAAAAACTAAAAAAGTTTAAAACAGAATATTGCATTAAAAAGGTCTTTTGCTTCCTAAAGTATCTCTGAAATGAGAAGAGAGATATTTTTAAAAGGAAAAGTCCATTATAGGCCTAGAAAAACAAGAAATAAGACAAGTAGTAAGTCAGAAACTTTAAATACTAGAAGGTTGAAAACATGTAAGACTGCACATACAGAAAAATCACTGTAGCCTCAAACACCAGAAGAAAAAAGAAAAGCCTCAGGAAATTAAGGGGACTACTGCCTGTCATTTTGCCCTCAGGCTAAGAAAGACAATTGCATGCCTGGGATATATTTCATTGCAGATGGTAGGTCAGAGAGCAGCAAAGGGGAGTAACTAGCAGCTCACATTTCAGAACCCAGAAGGCCAGGAAGGGACAGAGTGTGCCAAGAAATAAAATACACATAGTACTCAATCTCTCCTCAACCTCTCTCTAGAGGTCCCAAGCCTGCCTCTGGGTGCTCCTTGCTTTGGAAGACATGTCTGTTGACATAACCTATCATTGTATTCATAGCCCACTATGAACCGTCCCATTCAATTAAATTACTGAAGTAAGTCTACCAAACTGTTTAGGAAGGCCACTTATATTAATCAACTTAGTTCTCACAAACATAAACCAATAACCAAGGCTTATCAGACATTTGAACAAATCCAGTATCATGGGGGAAAAGCGGAACAAAGATGAACAAATAACATCTAGCTTTTGGAAGAGGGAGATAAATCAGGAAGCAGAAAAAGATTTGACAAAATTTGAATTAGTATCTTATATCCACAAAGAGTAAGTTGCTATGAAAAAGAAACAAGAAAATTTTCAGGTATTAAAATATTACTGATGTAAAAAATTTAGCAGATGGACTAAATAACAGAATGGCCATTATTAAAAAACAATCAGGTGATATGGAAAATAAGCTGTGGAAATACTGTGGAATGTAAAGCAAAAAGATAAGAGAGAAAATGTTCAGAGACATGAAGGATAGACTTAGAGGTCCAATGTGTCTCTAATAAAAATTCCAGAAACAGAGAAGAGAGACAATGGAAGGAAAAATAAAGTATGAGAGAATCTTCTAAAACAAAAACAGACAATTTTCACTTAAGTCACACTAAGAATACCTGTGAGATTTTAGAATATCAGTAATAAAGAGAAAACCCCAAAAACTTCCAGTTAAAAACAAAAATCACCAAAAAACTAAAAGCCTAAAGTACAAACAACAACGACAAAAATCCAAACAGGCTGCTTGTTTACAAAGGAGTAAGAATAAGAACATCAGAAATTCTGGCTGAGAGCCTGAGTGTACCAGAAAATGCGGCTAAGAATATGCAGGAAAGAATTTATGTGGGCACTGAGGTTCATTCAGTCTGAGCAGAGATTTTTTTAAGTAATCTCTACCCTCAATGTGGGGCTCAAATTCACGACCCCAAGAGCAAGAGAAGCAGCAGGCTCCACTGACTGAGCCAGCCAGGAGCCTCCTGAGCAGAGATTTCTGAACTCCTCTCCTATTGGCTCCACCAGATTCCAACCAGCAGCTAACTGATGATTAACAGTGAGAGCAAAAGAAGCAAACTGTTAGCAGAGAAGAACTTAAAACATTTACCGTCCATGCATTCTATATGAAAAAATTACTCCAGGCAGTATTCCAGAAAAATGGGGGGGGGGGGGGGGAGTATGAAAAAACAAAGATGGGTTTTAAGAACAAGATGATGTTAAAACACAGAGAAAGCAAACCACAAGAAAAAAATCTAAAAAAGAATCCATAGGAATCTGAACCTTGCAGGCTTTGAGTCACAGAGATTTAGTGGCACATGATTATAAATCCCATTTTTTAGCAACTCTATTCGGTTTAATAATGAATCATATTTATAAGATTAAAACTCTGTAAATGCAGTGTTTTATGAAGTTTGACACTTGGAAATCATTAGTGCCAAGAGAAAGTATGCATATATTTAATTTGTCAGTTTCCCTAGATTTTTTAATACTTAAAAAATTGTTTAAGACATTCTTATCTTCACAGAGGTATAATTAGGATGACGACAATGATGATAAAGATGTTCTAAGAAATATTTTCACTGCAAATTGCAGGAGTAGTACTTTGTAGGGGAAAAAAGGGCCAGATTTATAAAAAATTGCTCCTTACCTCAGACCCACGGAGGAGAAGGAAAGAGGGATACCTCATTTCTCTCTCCTTAAGAAATGCAGGTGCCAAGTTCCCTACACCTGTGACAACCTCTTAAATGCGTCTACCTTATCCGTGAGCCTCCACAGAGCGGTGAAAATTTTCTCATTTTCTTGTTCTCTCTTCCTTTACAATGTTAAATAATGTAGTTCTATAAAACTTGTGAGTCTTTTATTTACAATATAAATATATCTACTGAAGATCACCTTAACAGAAGAGAAATAATTTCTGAAATTTTCTCCATTCATTATTTATAAACATATGGAAAGACATAAATAAAAATCCATTAAAGAACTATGCCACTGTTTCCATTCCTCTATTTCAAGCCAACATAATGTATTACTTGCACTATCTCAATACCCTCTTAACGGGATTGACAGCTTTCACTCTGGCTCATTCTTGTCTACACTCCTGGCAGCAGGCAGAGTGATAATCTAAAATGCAAATCACACTGCCCCAGGGCTCACAGCGTTCCAAAAGCTTTCCATTATACTCAAAGTGAAATTTGCAGTTTTTATCATAGTTTGTTGGGCCTTAGATGATCTAGGCCCTATTCTACCATTATTCTGTTTGCATATTCCTCTGGAGTTATTCTCACTGCAAAGATCATTTCCACCTCAGGACCTTTGCAGTGTTCTCACTGCCTAGAAAGCTCTTTCTTCAGAGATTTACCTGGTCTGCTCCCTCACCTTCTCAGAGAGGCCTTCCCTAACCCATCTAATATGGATTCCTCTCTGCTGTTATTCTTGAACCTCTTACCCTGATTTAGTTTTCTTAAAAACAGTCAACATTTCTACATATTATGTATTTTACTTAGTCACTCGTTAATTGTCTGTGTCCACTAAAATGTACGCTCTTAAGGCCAATGCCTTTGTATGGTCCATGTCTATAGCCCACTCCCCAAAATACTGTCTGTCACGTAATGAATATTTAAGTAGGAGCTTAATGAATATTTACCGAATGAATAATAAATACCTAGTAATACTGCAGAAAATAAAATATAAGTAGGTAAACAGAGGGAAAAAAGAAACATGTTCCCTCTAATCATAGACATACATATATATATATATATATATATATATATATATATCTGCAAAATCACTTGCAGTTCTTTTGAAACTGAGTTTAATTATTTGTCAGTATGTCATCCTTTGAAAGTATGGTCATTGTTCATAGCTAACTAAGCTTCACAAGCCTGTAATGCCTTTGCTAAAACAAGCCATTCATTCTCAAATTGCTGCAAGCCAAGTTGATCTATCCCATATCTGCTTCTATTTCCCAGAAGCCAATGTTTATGCTGCAATGCTTCAGTGAGTTTTCTTTGCATTGTGTCTAGTGGTACAAACCAGTTTACTACACTGCAGCTTTTTAGATATCTACTATCATTCATTCTTCACTTATATTCAGCTCAGCATAGCAGCTACAATGCCTATAGATTAATGTGTAAGCCCTATAGAATTTCAGGATTGGAATCTCATAATTTTATGTTTGAGATGACCACACGGTGGTACAAGGGGGTCAGTTTCAAATTTTAGGATGAAATAAACTCTTGGGTAAGCTCCATCAGGGCAGGGACAATGCCTGTTTTGTTCTTCAACTATACCCAGCTTTTACCACAGGGATTAGTATAGAAAATCACTACAAGAATAAATTAATATTAATTAAACAAGGAAGAGAAATTACCTCAAGGTCGGTGTATTACTACTAAAAAGAATATAGTAATTAGATGTCAAAAGCAGGAATAAGGTTAGAAATAAAAATAAAGTGACCAAGACTAAAACAAATCGATAAATTGGACCAACTGTCCTAGGATATAATAAAGAAAGTAAACTACAAGTGCTGGAAAATCCAAGACATTTTCTAAATTACTATCAAAAATGGCATAAGAACAAAAATTAAAAAGAGCGTTCTAACTAAGGCCATCTTTAACTCACAGGAGTAGAAATCTTCTTTGTCGTTTCTGTGATTACTTGTTCTAGAGGTTTCCAGAACTGAAATGCATAGCGACCTAAATAATAACAGGAATAAAAGCAAATATATTTTCTATAATCAAATACAATACCCACAAGGTACAAACCACAATATTTATTGATAGCTCTTCTATCTATGTTATTTCAACAACTATATCAAAATTTGTCAGGAAGTCCTATTTTTTCAAATTTCTAATTTATTAAATAGAAGAAGCATTTCATTTTAACATCAGTAAAATAGTTACTAAATTTATCAAGTTCTAATTCATTATTATAAAATTAGAAAATGTCAATGTTTATATATCTTACTTTCATAGAATATGCTGGGTAACAAAAAAATAATATCCTAGCACTCTTTCTACCACAAACTATAGATAAAGTCCTTTCGTGTAAGTATATTCACACACCTGGTTATTTGCACTGGTTTTCACAGTGATAATCACTTTGAAATATATAGAAAACAAATACTACTTATGATCTGTAAAACACGGGATAAAAGTAATGGCGTGACCTCTAAAGTAAGAAAGCAATTATGTAAGAAATATTCACCAAAGTTGTTTACTGTTAAATTCTCACTGAGGATGATTAGTCTCCTAAAAACATTTTATCTTATTTTAGTGCTTTCTTTCCTTAGGTATCCTGATAAACTCCTCTGAATCTTCAATAGCAAAAACAGGTTCCAAATTGTTTCGAGGGTATGGAACAAGAATGAAATATTACCTGGCTAATTTACCTTTTGTACACTAATCAGCATATGTATCTACTAAGAGTAGATACTAATAGTATCTAGTACTAGTAGTCTTGCTAGAAAGCCCATTATGACACTCTGGACTTTATTCAATTTCCAACCATAACCTTCTTTACAAATCAAGATTTCCACTGGGAAAGTTCAATTACCTACATCTTTTAGAAAAAGTTATCTGTCTAAACATATTGTTATTCCTGTGCAAAAAACATATGAAAGAGAAAAATAGGATGCTAGAAATGGGAAGTAGTCAATCCAAGTAGAGGATAAAAAATTCTTAAGATCAAGGAGAGCATTAAGTAAAGTAAAATTAAATACATGAAATAAGTGAAAGCCTAACTCATCCAAATCTCTTATCCTAGAGTTGTCAACTTCTATGTGATTCTATAATAGTATAAAGTATAACTTTTAAGTTATCTCAAAATAATTAAAAGCACATACAATTAGGCAGTCTCGATGAAAACAGCAGGCAAAGAAAGCCTTTAATAAGTGACATCTGGAGGTTTACTATAACCACAGACCAGAAGACTTAGTTTCAACAAGTTTAAGTGTACTTTTTCCTAAATTCTATTATTCAGTTATATTTGGCTCTGGAAGAGATCTGCCTGCTATTTAATATTCTAGTTAGTAATAAGAACTTGGCAACAGTATGGTATGTACACAATACACATGCCAATTCTTCTCATTTTAGAAAGAAGACTCTGGCAAAAGTACAGCATTTTTCTTTAATTTCAAATAAAAATCTTACATTTGAATTTTAAAATACCTATGCCAATAATAGCTAATACTCTAATAGTTAATACTAAAATTGTTTCATGTTTATGGGCAAATTTGTCAGAATTCCTTTTTAGACATGATAGTCTCCTCATGAACCTCAATATAGTTACAATGAGACACAAGTTCCTGATGCCACAAAGACCAAGAGAATCTGAACCATTGGTCTTCTAGATTTTTGTTTTTTTAAAGATTTTATTTATTTATCCATGAGAGACAGAGAGAGAGAGAGAGAGAGAGAGAGAGAGAGAGAGATGCAGAGACACAGGCAGAGGGAGAAGCAGGCTTCATGCAGAGAGCCCGACGTGGGACTCAATCCCAGGTCTCCAGGATCACATCCTGGGCCGAAGGCGGTGCTAAACTGCTGAGCAACCCTGGCTGCCCTAGATTTTAAAGTGTTTATTGTTAAGGTGCTTTAAAAGATAGTTGTGTGAAATTAAATATCATATAAAACAAAACAAAATTTTTTATGTCCCATTTTTCTACTGGATCTTACTCAGTCCATATAACCACAACAGAATGTAACTTCACTTAAAAAGAAGATCTGAAAAACAAAATTGTGGAACTTGAGACACAAATGCTAAAACAAAAAATGTAAATCTTTATCAACAAGGAGATGCTCTCAGATTAACATCTGACTAGGAAATAACTATGCAATTTAAAACTATATGTTAATGACTAGAAGAGACAGCAATTTTGCTTTAAATTTTTACAGCTATTCTTTGGTGAGTAGTAAAAAAAATTCTCCTGAGTTTAAAAGGAAATTACACCAATGTGTTAAAAATGAAGTAATTAATACATTCTGGGGGAATAACTGTGCTCATAACGAAAAGCGACAGTTCAAGAAACATAATCTGACCTGCAAGGAAAAAAATCAATATGGGAGAATAAAGGAATCCCATATCACTTACATTGCTCCATATTAAAAAAAAATTTTTAAAGTATACTATAGCTTAAACTAAAAAAATGCCAGGAAAGCCAACCATTATTGGAGCTAGTTTTCCTAGCTTCTATATTGTTAATTTTCTTCACTACACAGTTTATCTAGGTTTTGCTACACTGACAAATGTTCAGTGACTATAATTGGAGGAAACAATGAGAATGTATGTCTTAACCCAAACCTCAGAATGTGGAGGGTCTCCTCATGAATCACTACAGAAGCTATTTGGAAATATTTCTCCTACAACATTTATTGCTAAGTATCCTTTATTTATCTTACCTGCAAATGCAACAGCTGCAACACCCAGTCCTATAGCTATCAAATTTCTTGCCTATGGAGGAAAAAACAATTATCACTTACAGTCTTACACACCAGCTCTTTTTAAGTAAACCATTTTAATAATGAAAATAATTATGTTAATATTTTTTTTCCTCAAGCTCTGCTGTGAAGAATAGAACTTCTTTTAACCTTTAGTGTCAGGCAGCCTGGGTGGCTCAGTGGTTTAGCGCCACCTTCAGCCCAGGGCATGATCCTGGAGATCCGGGATGGAGTCCCACATCCGGCTCCCTGCACAGAGCCTGCTTCTCCCTCTGCCTGTGTCTCTGCCTCTTTCTCTCTGTGTCTCTCATGAATAAATAAACTCTTTAAAAATAATAATAATAATAATAATAATAATCTGTAGTGTCTATGGTATTCAACCTATTGTGTACTATATATTTAGCCAATTTTCAGTGAACTAAAATCATTTGATTTCGTTTAATTCCCATATATTTGAATTCATTCTATCCAAGAGCTTTTATGTTACCTATTATAAAATATTTTCTGTATTCTTTTTTTAAAAGACTTTGTGTATTTATTTTTTTGGGGGTGGGGAGCAGGAGAGGGACAAGCAGACTTGGCACTGAGCACAAAGCCAGACATGAGGCCCAATCCCATGATCCTGAGATCATGACCCGGGCCAAAACCGAGTCAAATGTTCAACTGACTGAGCCACACAGATGCCCCTGTAAATTATTCTTAATAATGGGTTAAATATACTTACCTTCTACAAAGATAAAAAGCACATATTTCCTTTATATTTGCAATGCTCAATGGCATTTGCTGTTTTCAAAAATTTGATAAAACATTAGATCTATGTTTAGTAAAGTCAAACTGCCAAAAATTAGTAAAAATTATGAATAACTTAGAAGTCAATTTATTTCTACCTTTCTAGACCAATGTAAAAAATTTTAAAGAGCCAAGAATTCAGAATCTAAAGTTATGAGCTCATTCTGATAAAAATCTATTTTAAATTAGTTACATATTCCGTATTATTCTATCCTCTTCCCCTTTGCTATCTCAGAAAAATATTTAAGTCACAACAGCAAAGGTTTATGAAGTAAAGATCAGTGATCCCTCCCCCCCAAAACATCCATTCTCCCTTTTTTTTTTTTCTCTAGGATCAGGAGTTGCTATTTTATGCAGACATATTTCCAAGGCTCCCTTAGACTATGGCTATGTTAACTAAGCGTTGGTTTATAAAATAATAAGCAGGGTAGTACGCACAACTTGAGAAGTCCTTCGTGGGACAAGAAAAATGTCTTTCTCCTTTTCCATTTCTCCTTCTGCTGGCTGAAACACAGACATTCTACACCATCTTGGATAAAGAAGGGAAAACTGTTGGATGAAAGGCGACTATGTCCTGGATGATCATGGAGCTGCCATAGCATCCCTGGACTGCCTTTATTTATATAGGAGAGACAGAAATGTTTTTGTCTGATTTGGTGAGAGAGGTAAATCCGTAAGATCGAGGAAAGGCCATAAAAATAAAATCTAGTATAATCTCAGGAGAGAACAGAATGGATACATTTCACATTGGTGCAGAAGTAGTAAGACGGAGGCTGAGACTGGAGAATGATAAAACCAAAGAGCCCTATAGATATTAGTCTTCAAGTTGGTAAGGAAATACAAATCTTAGGAAATCAAAGCCCCAGGTCTTCAAGGGAACACTCTATCATGAGAAACACCAGAAAACAAAGAGCAGTTGTATGAAGGTACTCTTAACTTCAATATCTAGTAGCTTTCTCATAGAAATCTAGAACTCTTCATAGACAAGATGAAGTTTGTCTACAGCTCTCAGTTCTTGTTCTAAGATATACCTTTTCACCAGGCAGTAACACTGGAGCACCTCAGTAAAGGAAGATTCTTTCCCTGGCAGAGGGGAGGAAGCCTAGAGAGAGTTATCCAGAGAGGTAAAAAATATCCAGAGAGTTTCCAAAGTTCCTTTCAGGTTGTCTAGACAGGTTGCCCTGAATAGAAAGGAAGGGAGTACTGATTTTAAAGAAGATTAATTATACCTCTTTGAGGTATAATTTTGCCATTTTCCAGAGCCTCCCTGAGGCTATATAGTTTGAAATTTCCAGTCTTATTTTCCACTGGTTCACTCTAATGAACCTCAGTCCAAACAAACTACTCAAATGTTTCATGTGTGAATTTCTTCTCCTTCCTTATAACCTTATGTATTCTTTCATCTGACTAGAAATATTTATCTTTGTCTACCCAGATATAATTTGTTAACACTTCAACCTAAATCTACCATAGAATGGAAATCATTTGCAACACAAAACAATGAGCACATATCCAGACATAAATAGGATTCCTCCCCATTAATAATAAGTAATTAATAATCTTGGTATCCAAGCTTGACTATAAAGTCAAACACTGGAAAATGCTTTACTTACATTAAAAAGATACAGATCAGTTCCAGTTGGCTAGTGGGTGCCCCCAGCAGCTAAATGACTAACAGAAATGGGCCTACAGGCACCCACCCACCCCTCTGGTGGTATAATAGAAGGACCTTCCCCCTCTCTACCCTACATTGTCCCTGGAGTCTGAAACACTGAAAGCTGTGGGCATACGAAAGCCATTGACTATGCTTAAGCAGAACAAAGAAACACTCAGTAAGCCTGGCACCAGGAAAGATACCACCACAAAGGTGGTAAACCCAGCACAGGCTATGTTAGCTCCTCATCTCTTAGTGGGGAAGTATTCCGAGCATAAGACTGACTTTTACTTGGCCAAGTGGGATTGAAATACTGTGCACAAGAGACAGTCCTTCCCAACAGGAAGCATGAGCAGAAAAGCAAGGATAGAAGCAAGGATAGAAGCAAGGTAGAAGGATATAGAAGTAATGGTACAATTTACTCCCACCCTATTTCCTCTTTGGCCACAGCTCCTATTAAAGGGCTCCTCTTCCATGCCTACAATTGTCATTGGGTTCTGGAACATAATTCTGATCCTCTTGCCCCTTTCCTTGGGTGGATGTTTCCAACCACTGCCAGGCCCTGGGTAATTCATCATTCATTTTTGGTTACCTTAAACCATGCCCACCTCTGCAAATAATCCCTTCAAATAATCTTCAAAAAAAAATCATTACTACCAGGACCCTCACTAATACAAATATTACTGTACACCAGTCACTATACTATGCACAAGGCAAAGGCCTGTATGAAATGAATCCTATGTAGGACATTGAACATGATGGGCCTCTAATGTTTACATTAATCTCCCAAAGACCTTTATTTTTATCCTTATTACAACATTTATTACATTAATTTATAGTTAAATGTTTTATCTCCTTTACCTTTTCTAGATAGCAAGTGTCTTTCAAATATCTGATGAAATCTATGGATCACCCCTTAAGCCATAAATATATGCACACAGCAAAATTTGTATATATAGGGCAGCCCCAGTGGCTCAGCGGTTTAGCGCCGCCTTCAACCAGGGCCTGATCCTGGACACTCAGGATAGAGTCCCACATCAGGCTCCTTGCATGGAGTCTGCTTCTCCCTCTGCCTGTGTCTCTGCCGCGCTCTCTCTCTCTCTCTCATTAATAAATAAATAAAATCTTTAAAAAAATTGTATATATAATTTGAAGGGATCCCATGACTTCTCTGAAGCCATTCAGTTTATAAGCTCCAACATGAGAATACCTGTAAGAAATATATAAATAAAGCTCACTAAAATCAAAAAAGGTATATCATTTATCTTTGAGCTCCTACAGCACATCAGAAACCTGCTATATATATTTCATTTTTCATTTATTTAACAAGAAAAATAATAGTATAACAAAATAATAAGAAAAATGTTGATGTTGGAGCTAACATCTCTTTCTAAAGACTAGCTTTACAGAAAGATAAACATGAAAGGCCTTGCAACCTTTAAAAACAACAACAAAACCAAACCCAAATTAGGTAGATCACTGGAGCAAATAAAAATATTCAATATATGACCAAAAACTGTGCAATCAAATCTTATTTACCCACAGTGAATGGACAAAGTATACCACAGCTCATCAAAAACTCATTTTCCTTATTGGAATTAAAATTCCTTATTGGAAGGGAGGTATATCTGATTTACCTCTGTAATGGCATTTGTAATTAATGTGATATTAAAATATAATTATTTGGAAGTTGAACTCAACTTGAGATTTTCAAAAAATACCATATATCTTACATAATCAGATTTTACACCCTGAAATAACAACAAAAATCTTTCTTATAAAGTTTTCAATGGAAATACTAAAACTATTAGATGCTTTTAAGCAATTAAAACTGTAACCTTAATTGGTCCAGAATAAAAATATGATCAATTTCCCAGAAAAACTATTTATCTACTACCTAACAGTTTTCCATTCATTACAAAATCATTGGTATTTTTTTCAGACACAAACTGAGAGAACTCTAAAACAACAATAAATTCCCCCAGTCCTCCACATATGTGAATGACCCTCACAGGGAAAAGAAACGATCTAATTGCAAATATAGAAAACAGGAAGTACAGGAGAGCAAATCTGAAATCTCAGCAAGCAGTTCACACACAACTCTTAACCACACCTTTATTTGACTTTAATTTTTAAAAGTAAAATAACATGTAAAACATTCTAAGGCTTTTAAATTGCCCATGGTTCATTTGGCATAACTGTGTAAATATCAGAGAATTCCATCAACATCTCTAATTTACCACTGTTGAAAAAAATTTCACATATGCTTTATTATTATGCTATTTCACATTTACTTAAACTTCAGGATTATATCCTCAGGCTAACAGGATCTAATTTATTTCTTTAATATATACAACATCATATCTGATCCAGTGTCAAGCGCATGGTATACTTCAATTTTTATTCTGAATGTTTTTTAAATAACAATTCTTTAAAACTAAATTGCCAGTAACTGACAAAAACGACACTGAAAAGACCATTTAAAAGCAAAATGGTGAATCAAGCATAGTGTCAGTACCACAGGACAGTCATTTTCTAATAACGAGGCAATAACCAGGTTAAATGTTTAAAACTGCTTATGCGACTGAGATTGACACCATAGTACATCTGTGGGTTTACACAAACTAAAAGAAAGGTGTGTATATACCAGTACTCTGGCCCAGCCAAAACTGCCACAGGTGTCATACATACATTGGAGAGAAGAGATGGTAAATGTGGATGCCATATAAGGGTTCTTGTTGCTGGTTTTAAAAATATCCACAATGCTGCCTTGGGCAAGTTTTCGTTTTAAACATTTTTTTTGAAGACTCAGATATATATGGGTTTGGAAAGTAGCTAGCATTATCTAGGCCGGCAGAGATCTAAATACATTCTCAGATACATTATTCTTTTCTGTACAAAATTAAGCTAGCACAGTTGTTGTTGTTGTTTTTAAGATTTTATTTATTTATTCATGAGAGACACAGAGAGAGAGGCCGAGACATAGGCAGAGGGAGAAGCAGGCTCCCTGCAGGGAGCCCCATGTGGGACTCAATCCTAGGACTCCAGGATCAAGTCCTGGGCCAAAGGCAACGCTAAACCGCTGAGCCACCCGGGCTACCCAAGCTAGCACATACTTAAAGAAGCTGATCTTTCTATAAAAACATGCACATATAAGAACAACAAATAACATGATTTTACTCATATGTGGAATTTAAGAAACAAAACAAATGAACATACAGGGAAAAAAGAGAGAGAGAAGCAAACCAAGAAACAGACTTTTAACTACAGAGAACAAACTCATGGTTACTGGAGGGGTGGCAGGGAGGGATGGGTGAAATAGGTGATGGGGATTAAGGAGGGCACTTGTGATGAACACCAGGTGTTGTATGTTAAATGATGGAGCACTAAATTCTACACCTGAAACTATTATTACATTATATGTTAACTAACTAGAATTTAAATAAAAACTTGGGGAAAAAATGTGCACATATATACCTAAGAACTAAATCAGTTACACATCAATTAAAAATTTCACCAACTAATTGTTTTACAACTGGTCTATCCTGGTGTTTGGGAGCAGTGGTCTATATAAGAGAAACAGAAAACATTCTATTTACTCCAAATTTGGAAATTCAGTTTTTAACAATTTCATTATGGTCACCATGAAAAACAAAAACAATATGTTTACACATAACAAAATTATGTGATATTGGCCAATGATATTTAGTTCTTAAAAATTCATGACAACTCTAGGTTTTATCTGTGAAAAATGCCAAAAAGCATAGTTCTCACTGTATTACCTATGACTATACACAAAGCATGAATATTTTAGATACTAAAATGTCCAGGCATCTGCATAATAGCACTGCAGAAACCAATGAATGATAAAATCTCAACCAAATCATTGATTAGTTTCAAATTGGTTGGAGAGTTACCATAGAGATCCTTATTCCTAAACTGTTAAGTTTGGCTAAAGAAAAGTCTAATGTCCACAATAAATGCCATTGGAAGAAAATTATGGCTTCTGATGCCAGCTAGTCTTTAAATCTGCTCCATATCATCCTCCTTCTCGTCCTCATACCATTCCCCATTCCTCTTTGCCTTTGGTATTCTAAATTTGTACTTTTTAAAAAGAAGACTTCATGTTTTTCATCTATGAAGCAAGCATGAACTCTCTCAACCTTCCACCTTGATTATCCACACATTCCACCCCTGAATAATCAACCCATGGGCTTCAAAGTTAATTGGACTCAAAATCCAAATCAACATTTACCAGTTCTGTTACCCTAAGCTGATTTGTCTGGGCCCATTTCTTCATCTATAAAATGGAAATGTGGAAACCTACATCATTAGGATGGTCAAAATGCTTTATGAGGCAAGGTTATCAAAAATGATCAGCACACTGTGTAAACATGGTAGATCTCTGCTAGTCCGTCTTTACTCCCACGTCTTTACTCTTATTCTTTTCTATTCCTCTCTGCTCAGTCCTCCTGGAAAATTCCTACTTACTCCTCAACAAATAGCTTCAAAGTCATCTCCCAGTGAAGCTTCCCCCTCTCCCCTCATTCATCTCCTCATCCAAGCAAACCTCTTTAGTGTCCCCACAGTATTTAACAGATTACAATAATGGTACATTATTTAATAATGGTTTTACCTATCAATTTCAAATTCCTTCTAAAATACGAGCTTTCTGGAGGATGGGACTGTTTATCTCTTTGGAGTTTCAAAATCTAACAAAGTACACAGTACATAGCAGGTTTTCAAAAATTTGTATAATGAGATTAAAAGAACCTTTAAGAAGCTTCCCCACTATCCAGATACCTTTTAGAGTTTAGATGATTTGTGTACTGTATTCCATCTGCTAGTGAATGGAATTAAATTTGAGATGGGAAAATATAATGAACAGTGGTCATCAAATTTAACTAAGAAACTAACACATCATCATGTCTCTTAACATCCTAGACCAGGTAAACATATCCAAAAGTCTCACAGATGACCAAGAAAATGAAATAAAGAGTAATGTGCCAGGTAAATTACATAACAAAAATGAAGATAATTCACAGGTCCACATAGGAAAACATGAAGAAAAAATTGAGTTGTTTTAAAAAGAAAAATAAAGAAACTTCCAATAAAAGAGGTACTTTTCAAGTAGCTATTTGGAGGCTATCTCTCATCTTTAACTGGTTGACTGATTTCAATAAATACTCAGTGAGCGCCTACTATATTATATGCCAGTCACAATTCTTAGTTCTGATGATTTATCAGAAAAAATCCTTATCCTTCTGAAGCTACATTTTAGCACAAGAAACAGACATTAAACAATATAAATCAGGAAAATATATAATAGAATGTTATGTGCTGTGGAAAATATTAAGCAGGTAGAGAAGTGGGTATGTATTTGTATATCAAGAATGATAAATTTAGATAGAGTAAGCAGGGAAAGCTTCACTGAAAAGGTGACTTTTGGAGGAAAAAAAAAAAACTGAAGAAAGTGGAGAATCTATGCCAATATTTAAGGAAAAATCACCAGGCAGGCAGAATAAGTCTCAAGAATGAAGAGAATGAAGGTCTCAAGGCAGAGGTATGCCTGGTGTGTTTAAGGAATATCCAGAAGGCCAGTGTGCACAGAGGAGAAGGTGACAGAGGAAGAAAGGAATATGGAATGAGGTCAGAGGGTAACACGGACAGCAGATCATGTCTATTTGGCCTTTGGGGTCAACATAAGGACTTTAGTTTTGGGTGATATGAGACATGATGGTTTTAAGAAGAGGCCTAACATTATCTTATTCAGAATTCTAAAATGATCACTAGTTGTCATGTTAAGAAAAGACCTGTCAAAGCCAGAGGCATGGAGAGGACTTTGGAGTGTATTAAAACAATCCAAGAAATAATGGTAGCTTGGACCAAAGGGATTAGTGATAGAGATAGGGAAAAGTGGTCAGCTTCTAGATATATTCTGAAGATAAAGGCATTTAGATTTGTTGAGAGATTGGATGTGAAGTATGAGAGAAAAAGAAGAAACAATGTCCAATGACAGATGAATGGATAAAGAAAATGTGTATATATACAAATATATACAATGGGATATTATTCACCCATAAAAAAGAAGGAAATTCTGGCATTTGTGACAACATGGATGAATCTGGAGCACGTTATACAAAGTGAAGTAACCCAGACACAGCGAGACAAATACTGTATGATCTCACATTTATGTAGAATCTAAAAAAGTTGAACTCTTTGAAACAGAGAGTAGAATGGTGGTTGCCCGGGGCTGAGGGTAGGAGAAATGGGGTGATGTTGATCAAACTTTCAGTTATAGGATGATTAAGTTTCATATTTGAATTTGCTAAGAGTAGGTCGTAAGTGTTCTCACCACACACACACACACACACACACACACACACACACAGTGAAGTGATGGATTTGTTAATTAGTCTGATGTAGTAATCATTTCACAATGTGTGTGTGTGTGTGTGTCTCCACCCTGTATACCTTAAATGCAATTTTTGTTTGTCAATTATAATTCAAACAGATGTCAAGGTCATTGCCTTAAACAACCGGTAGAACAGAGTTGCCTTTTGCTGAAAGCAAAGTCTGTGAGACAACTGGGGTCAGAGGAAAAGGAGGTCATAAGTTCTCATCTAAGAATGAAGATGAGACTGGTTTTTCACCTGGACTGGTTTTTCTAAAAACATGCCATGATGAAAATGATAAAGCCCAAGCAAAGCAGTATGTGAATCTGTAACACTCAGGGAGAAAAAAGGTCTCATCTAAGAATGAAAAAGAAGAATGAGCAGGTTGTCTCAAAAAAATTCTTTCTTTGTTATCTTGCAGTGACTCAATTCTCAAGGGTTAATCACAAGCAAATCACTTTTTGCTGAACTCAGTGTTTTATGTTGTCTTATTATTTGGTTCAATTTCTACAAAGAGAGCTCTTTGAATTTAAACAACGTAAGTGGAAAAAGAAAAAAGAAGAAACAAGAAAGACTTGGCAAATCAGCAGAATTTGGGAAAGAAAGGTATTGCACAAACAGATCAAAAGAAAGAGGGGAAGAGAATTTATTCAAGAAAAAGTGTCAGACATGATAAAATGACATTAGGAAGATAATTTTTACAATTCTTCAAGCTGGCAAGAATTTCACAGATTTTTTATCTAAATTGGACCAAAACACATTAATCTACTTGGCCTTTACTAAGTAGAATAAAAATCCAATGCCAAAAAATACATTTGAAACTCTCTCAAAACACTAATTCCCCTGAAAACTTTAAGTAAAAAGGAAAAACAAAGCTAACTACATCTGTATTTGCTCCTCTTTAAAGTCACTTCATTTATTTTTAACTGCAGGCAAGCATTCATCTCTACAGTAAGCCTAAAGAGTAAATAAAAGGGCAAAACCAAAACAAAGCAAAATAATAAGACCAAAAGCCAAACATAATAAGAAACAAAACTCCTAGGCTTGGTCTAATCGAATATTTCTCTACTTTCTAATATAATTAACAAAAATTCCTCAAATTTATGGGGCGCCCAGGTGGCTCAGTCGGTTAAGGGTCTACCTTCAGCTGAGGTCATGAATCAAGGGTTCTGGGACAGAGCCACAAGTCATGCTCTCTGCTTCTCCTGCTTCTGTCTCTCCCTCTGCCTGTTTTCCCTCTGCTTAAGCTTGCTCTGTCAAATAAATAAAATCTTAAAAAACAGAATTTCCCCAAACTTAAATCCTTGTTATACATAGTGATTTATGTATTTATGTTATTACTGAGGAATAAATAATCTTTTAAGTACTGTTTTGCATTTCTTCAGTGACCCACTGATGTAAATCTTGTCTCTGCTTTCTCCTAATAAAATAAGCAGCCTTCCTTTGTTTACATTAAATGTAGCTAGTCAAAGTCCTGCCCCAATATCAATGTAGCCCTGGATGCCTCAGAGAGCACAAAGAGCTCCCAGGATCATCATAAGTTTGCCAAACCAGGCCGTACATTTGGTTGCAAATCCCTAAATCCAAAGATACTGTGATGGTTCGTTTTCTATGTCCATTTGGTTAGGTCAATGAAACATTGATCTAGGCGTTGCTGTGTGGATATTTTGTACATGTAGCTAGTGTCTACCATCAGTTGTCTTTAAAGGAGTTTGTCTTTGGTAATATTGGTGGGCCTCATACAATCGGTTGAAAGGCACTAAGAAGAAAACTGAGGTTTCCTTGAAGTAGAAATTCTGCCAAGAACAAACTACTGTCTGAAAGTTTCCAGCCTGCAGGCTACAACTTTTTAAAAAGATGTTATTTATTTGAGAAAAAGAAAAAGAGTGAGCAGGAGTGGGGGGGGGGGGGTCATATAGTGGTCAGAGGGAGAGGGAAAAGAAGGGCAGAGAGCCTAACCAGGGCTCAGTCCCAGGACCCTGAGAACATGACCTGAGTCAAAAGCAGACCCTTTACCAACTGAGCCACCCAGGTACCCCTGCTCCACAAATTTCAGACTTGCCAGTCCACACAATTATGCAAACCAAATCATCAAAATAATATATACTACTTGGTTCTGCTTTCTGAAAAATCCTGATATAGATTTCTGCTGTGTTTCAGCTTTTAGTAATATCCCCTTGATTCATTCATTATTCACTAATTGAGCATTTGAACACTTACTCTGGGTGTCCACCACAGACTAGGAATAATAGGGGTAAAGAAAGAGATCAGTAAGATGACCTCACAAAGGTTACAAATGGATAGAAAATCTTAAAACATGTATGTCTCCAAATTTTACTAGCTTGCTTTAGTTATTTTATTTATCTATAAATGTATCTAATTCCTTTGAGAACTTACTAGGTTTTTAACTAGAAATATTTCTTGGGATAATAAAAGTATGCTAAAGCTATTTGTCAATGATTCTCAAAAGTTGATACATAGGACATTTCATTGTTAGACTCAGATTTTAAACCAGATTACGGACCACGGGTTATTTGCAAAGGCACATGGTTGTAAACACCATCCCATTTCTCATGTTGCTATATAAATGTGCAAGAACACTATGGTTAAGATCCAGTGCTTTGGGACACCTGGGTGGCTCAGCGGTTGAGCGTCTGCCTTTGGCCCAGGGCATGATCCTGGAATCCCAAGATCGAGTCCCATATCGGGCTCCCTGCATGGAGTCTGCTTCTCCCTCTGCCTCTCTCTCTCTCTCTGTGTCTCTCATGAATAAATAAAATATTTAAAAAAAATAAGATCCACTGCTTTATACAATTACATGGAGATAACCAGTGCTGAGAATACCCTAGTGCACAGACTTTACTAATGTTAACATGGTTCGTCAATTTTGGAACAAGGATGTACTAACTTAAAACTCTAAGTATATAAAATTATAATAATATAGTAATTGGAATTACTTAAAAATTTGTAAAAACTTTTAACACTAGGTTTTAACTTGAAAGGGGAAGACTTCATTTTTCTATCTTTATTACAATTTAGTAATGTAGTAGGGAGCAGCAGAATTGAGAGGCCTAAAGATGACGTTAGCAGATTATTTGACCAGGTACCACCAATAAGACTACTCTACACATTTTTCCTCGGAGCTGGTTCCAACCCTATACCCGGACCATGGCACTTTTTCTCAAAATAAGCTCTCCCTCTTCCGAAGCTGCTGGCTATGAGGAAGGGAGCAGAGGTATCTGAGTCATACCCCTACTGCCCTCACTCACTCTATTAGTCCCTGCCCTTCTGTTTCACCATCTTTCACAAAAAGATAGTGTGCTCAATCCCTATCCCTAACACAGAAGCTGTTTGATATATGGCTTTGTGGCTACTAAACAGGGAAAGAAGAAAAATGGAACTACTCTAGACAGGCAGCAAGATTAAGTAAACTCCCAAATATGAAAGGAATCAATGACATTAGAATCTCCCCTATTCCAATATCACCACCTCTCTACCTCCCAGTTTATTTCTCTGTTATGATCCCAGACTACAACTTCATAATTTATCTCCCTTACTAAACTGTGAGCTTCTACAGAGCAAGAAGTAGGCTTTATTCATCAATGTAGTCTCAAACTATACTATGGGCTAAATAAAAGTGAATGGTTAATTGACAGGATGGATGCATATGGCGTAGATGGTTAGAGAGATGACCAGCTAGCTGAGTATTATGCTTCTGGGCAATAGGTGACTTTTCAGAAGAACCCAGATAAAGCTGAAGGACAGAGTCAAGGTTCAGCCAGAGGGGAAAATGGGAAGGTATAGGGACAATACAAAGGTTAGAAGATGAGAAACCTGAATTCTGATTAAAGTTTTGCTCTTCCATCATTGTGACCTTAGGTTATCCCAAACGAATATGTATGTGTGTTGGAGGGCAGGAATCATCTATAGTCTATGTTAAATATCTATAAAATGTTAGATACAGATTAGACCAGTTACCTGTGGAATATTTTAAACAGATTCAACCAGACAACTTATGAAATATAAAGTCAACTTCCATCTATTTTAACAATATGGAATCATCTCAATATTAAGCAGACAGGCCAGAAGCAGGCAAGATCTGCAAAGCAAAATTCTAATCAGAAAATTAATTCGGGGCAGCCTGGGTGGCTCAGCAGTTTAGCACCACCATCAGCCCAGGGTGTGATCCTGGAGACCCAGGATCTAGTCCCATGTTGGGCTCCCCACAGGGAGCCTGCTTCTCCCTCTGCCTGTGTCTCTGCCTCTCTCTGTCTCTGTGTCTCTCATGAATAAATAAATAAAATCTTTAAAAAAATTAATTCAGAATGATACTGAAAAACAACTATGACGTTTGGAAAATACTTGTTAGGAAGAACTAGTGTAGCATCCTTGCTCTGTGTTTCTCAATGCTGTAAATTGAGATCTGTAAATGTAACACGGAGTCTGTTATCAGACTCAGATCTGTAAATCTCAGATCTGTAAATGTAACTTCTGAGACTTGTTATTTGGTCTGAAGCTTCAGATATACCTGCTCTCAAAAGCTGGGTCTTTTTAGGTACTTCAAAATCTAAGAGTTAGTTTCTTTAACTTTCGTCACTGCCCTAAATTTCTCTCTTATGTTTAAGGAATATCCTTTAGTTGTGTTTTCCAGAATTTGGAAGAAAGGAACTTGTTCAGCCAATGGATATCCTTTATCACTTTATTACTGTACTTTTATTTTTTTTTAAGATTTTATTTATTTATGCATTAGAGACACACACAGAGAGAGGCAGAGACATAGGCAGAGGGAGAAGCAGGCTCCATGCAGGGAGCCCAACGTGGGACTCGATCCCGGGACTCCAGAATCACACCCTGGGCTGAAGGCAGGCGCCAAACCACTGAGCCACCCAGGGATCCCCCTATTATTGTACTTTTATTAAATTATCCCTTTGTCCAATGACTTTCTGAATTAAGAGTTCTAAACTATCTCTGAATTAAGTTCCAAATTATTTCAGCCATTCTTCAAATGAGCTTTCCCCTCCCCTCACTTCCACACTCAATACATACTTCTACCCTCAATACATTTGTCTCTTACTAAAAATTTCTATTGACTGTTTAATATTTTTTTAAAGATTTTATTTATTTATTCATGAAAGACACACAGAGAGAGAGAGGGGCAGAGACACAGGCAGAGGGAGAAGCAGGCTCCATGCAGGGAGCCCAACATGGGACTCGATCCCAGGTCTCCAGGATCACACCCTGGGCTGCAGGCGGCGCTAAACCGCTGTGCCACTGAGGCTGCCCTCTATTGACTGAAAAGATGCACACAGAAGTACACACAGTATTCTAGATACAGAGACCCTATACTTTTATACAAAAAGATATATTTGTTTTCCTTTCAAAGCTTCCATAGGGTACTCAATATTTTGTTGGCATTTCTGACTGCAATACAGTAAGTCAAAGTCACAATCATAGAGGTGGAAGAAATGATAGAAAACATCTAGTATAGAAAACTCCACAATTTACAGAGGAAGACACTGAAGTCCTGAAAAGCGACATGCCTTGTCCAAGTTGTAACAGGGATTATCAGTGTCTGCACTAAAACTAAAATAAAAGGTATTCGAATTCCAGACTGGACCCTATGTCTTCAAGCAACAATTTAAAATTATGCCCATACTCTTTAAATTATAAAAATCCGTAAATCTTTCCAGCTCATATTCAATGAAACATCCTATCTGACTTTAAAGATTTACTTATTTATTTATTCATGAGAGACACAGAGAGACAGAGAGGCAGAGACACAAGCAGAGAGGGAAGCAGGTTCCATGCAGGGAGCCCAATGCAGGACTCCATCCCGGAACCCTGAGATCATGCCCGGAGCCGAAGGCAGATGCTCAGTCACTGAGCCACCCAGGCATCCCAACATCCTATCTGACTTTAACACCCATTCACAAAAACCTTATCATGTCTTATCCTATTTATTAGTTTAATTACCTAGAGAACATGTCATTTAATTATCTAATGCCAAACTAGATCCTAGCACCAGTCCTTGATGCTCTTGCTCCTTATAATTCCCTACTTCTCATAAAATTTTATCTTCCCTCACCCACCCTCAAGAAGTTATATTTTCAAGACTCTTATATTTAATATAAAAAAAGTCATTCAGTTTGTTAAGTATGGAAGTAGATAAAATTGACTACTTTAATAAGAATAATGGAATTACTCATATTTCCTTCAACTTTTCTTCTGGATAGGGACATGTGGCAATCTGTCATTCTTCCAGTAAAAGGGCCATTACTAAGGAGAGGCATACATTTTAGCCAACAACTCCAAGTCTTACAAGTTGTTGAGGGAGTGATTCAGTGAACAATCTCATGAACTGGTGCTGGGAATTCAAATTGGGACAATCCGTCTTGAGTAATTTCATCGTTGGAATCAGCAGCCTTAAATACATTCCAAGTTATCAGGCTCAGTAAGCACAACTTAAAAAAATTATCCTAAGAAAATAATCTGAGAGGTGCATAAAAACTTATATATGAGAATATTCATCACAGCAGTATTCATAATATAAAAACTGGAAACAATTTGAATACCCAACAAAGGGGTATAATTAAATAAATTAGGGCATATCTGAAATAGGCACTGACAAGTAATATACTGAGGAATGTTTATAGACAATATAATAAATGATTATAGGGATGCCTGAGTGGCTCAGCGTTGAGCATCTGCCTTTGACTCAGGATGTGATCCTGGGGTCCCGGGATCGAGTCCCACGTCGGGCTCCCTGCATGGAGCCTGCTTCTCCCTCTGCCTGTGTCTCTGCTCTCTCTCTCTGTCTCTCATGAATAATAAATATTAAAAAAAAGATTATAAATCAGAATGTGCAGCATATACACAAAGGAAAAAGAAAAGAGAATGAGATGAGCCAAAATTTAACAGTAGTTATATATTCTTTTCTTTTTAAAGATTTTATTTATTCATGAAAGACACAGAGAGAGGCAGAGTCAGAGAGAGAAGCAGGCTCCTCACAGAGAGCCCAACGTGGGACTCTATCCCGGGATCCCAGGATCAAGCTCTGAGCAGAAGGCAGGTGCTCAACCGCTGAGCTACCCAGGCGTCCCTAGTAGTTACATATTCTTAGTGCCTACATTTTATCATTTAGACAAAGTCCTAGAATCGCAGAGTTTTTAAGTTTTATTTAAATTCAATTAATTAACATAAAATGTATTATTAGTCTCAGAGGTAGAGTTTCATGATTCATCGGTCTTATATAACACCCAGTGCTCATTACATAACATGCCCTCCTTAATGTTCATCACCCAGTTACCCCACCGCCCCACCCCTCTCCTCAATCACAGATTGTGAAATCAAAGCAATATGGTTTGAATTTTGGCTAGATCTCTACTTGTCAGCACATGACCTCTGACAAATTACTTAACCTCTATCCTACTGTTTCTCTTTCATCTGCAAAATGAGGATAATAATTATGTCAGTATGAACTTTTATACATTAGAAGATTCATATCACTTAGTATTTTAGATAGGATAAACATTCAATAAATGATAGCTTCTACAATTACTTTATCATATTATTACACAGTTGTTTCTTAGTATTTTAGATAGGATAAACATTCAATAAATGATAGCTTCTACGATTACTTTATCATATTATTACACAGTTGTTTCTTTCAAAGTCAGAGAAAAAAAATAAAGGTTATTAGGAAAAAAAACTCTTGCGAAGATCCCACTTGGTCAGAAGAGTTTCATAGCTTAATCTCTTAAGTTAGAAACCCTCTGGCCTATTTACTCTCAAATAAACTTTAAAAACAAATTCCTCCTGGCATTCTTTGATAAAAACAAATGCACTGATCTTTGGCATCTCCCTTTTTATTGCTACACTTAATTTTGCACGCTGATCATAAAAATGATGTTGCCACATCTCTAGCTAGCCTCTTCTCTATCATGTACTCCTACAAGCTTTTATTACATTGACTTTAGAGTCCCTGGCAAGTACTCCCTAAACTCTTTTGGCTTGCATCTGATGTATACCTTACCTGCAACACTGTAGCTTTGCTTATTCTTCTTGCTTGGGAAATCATGTCATTTTTTGAAAACTACTTTTACTCCCTTACAATAACCTATTTTACTTTAGGCAACAATTTCTTAGAGTGGTAATGCTTACAGCTTAAATTTCATTACACAGTATTCTTTTCTGCCTTTCTGAGTTAAGGTGAAATAAAATTAACTCTGCTTCAAGGTTTAAGAATTTTTAAACATTATCTTGAAGCATCTGAAGACTCCGAAAATTACCACAAATATCAGGACTATAAATCATTTCTTGGAATTGGATTTCATCAATTTCTGATATCTAAAATGATAGAGCAGCAATATCATTCAGCGAAAAAGTCAAGGACTTTCCAAGTCAAAATTGGTTTTGTATCCTAGTCCTGCCACTTCCTAGCTATATGACCTTGAGACCACTTTGGTCCTCAGTTTTCTTACATGTAAAATGGTGAAAAGTAACATCAAATTTCTCAGAGTTATTATAAGAAATGGGAAAATGTAATCACAGTGTCTGGTAATGAGAAGACATTGACTAAGGGTTAGTTTACCTCCTCAATCATTTGCATGAACATGATGAACTCAGTACATTCAAGCATATCGTTCTTTTTATCTTATTTTTATATATTCAACAAATAAAAATAGAAAATATTACTAATATTATGGAAGCAGGAAACAGGTCATTTTATAAAACAACATATTTGAAAAGATTAAGGAGCAGTGTTTTGGGGCAAATTTGGAAGAAACTTGTACTGGCCAAAAGTGAATTTATAGTACCAAGACCTACAGTAATACTGTACAAAATCTGAGTCAAAAACCCCTAGGATAGGGATGCCTGGGTGGCTCTGTGGTTGAGCATCTGCCTTTGGCTCAGGGCGTGTCCTGAGGTCACGGGATGGAGTCCACATCAGGCTCCCTGCATGGAGCCTGCTTCTCCCTCTGCCTTTGTATCTGCCTCTCTCTGCGTCTCTCATGAATAAATAAAATCTTTAAGATGAAACAAAACAAAAAAACATAATATACTTAGATATATTATTAAGTACTACAGGGTAACAGAGTCCTTGGTGAGTAAAACTTTAACATCATTGCAGCTAGGCAGTATTTGAGAGAAACAGTGCTGTTTATAGTACCATCTGTAACTGATTTCATGGCTGTTTTCTTTTTTTTTTTTTCCTTTTGTTTTTTTCATGGCTGCTTTAGTTCTTATCCCTTAAGTTCTATATACCTGCTACACAAAACTATTTTTTCAGTTTGGTGGTGGTGATGGTTGTTAAATTCTAGGTATGCCAAAAGGAAGTGAAATCATTCCTCGGAAGATCACAAGAAACCATTCAGAGGAACATATATTACTTTGTACCTGGAGATAGGCATCACTGTTCACTGACCCAATAAGATTCTATAACAAACTTGAAATATAATGATAAATAAATACAGAAAGGTTGATGAATTTCTCTCTTTGATTTCACAGTCTGCTGGCATCCTCGATTAGCAATCCCTAATAGCAGATATTGAAAAATAAAAATAGGGACACTTGGGTGGCTCAGGGGTTAAGCACCTGCCTTCGGCTCAGGGTGAGATCCTGGAGTCCCAAGATCGAGTCCCACATCGGGCTTCCTGCATGGGGCCTGCTTCTCCCTCTGCCTGTGTCTCTGCCCCTCTCTCTCTGTGTGTCTCTCATGAATATATAAGTAAAATATTTTTTTTTAAGATCTTATTTTTTATTTATTCATGAGAGAGACAGGCAGAGGGAGAAGCAGGCCCCATGCAGGGAGCCCTATGTGGGACTCGATCCCGGGTCTCCAGGATCACAGCCCGGGCTGCAGGCGGCGCTAAACCGCTGCGCCACCAGGACTGCCCAGTAAAATCTTTAAAAAGATAAAATAAAAATAAAGACAAACCAACAAAACAAAACAGAGCATGGCTGAAACTGCAGGAGAAACGGCACATTCTCTGGTGGACTAAAAGCACAGCCACTTTACCCCAAGACAAGGAAATCTTTTACTATCTGGCTTCATCAGCTATACAAGGGGAAGATAAGGAAAATGGGGACAAGTTGGGTAAAAGGATAAAAATGAAGCTATTAGGTAGGATCCAGAGCTGTGACCCAGGATGAAGTTTCCTATACAAGCTTCTTAGAGAAATGCTTGATTCTAGGACAGGGACAGGAAATATATAAATTGAGCCTAGACCACCTTATAGTGCCAAAAGTAAGGAAGTACTAAAAAAAAAAAACCTTATAGTAATGGGATATGTCAAAGGTGTATAGGAGCCAACTGAAAGAGATGCCAAGGCCAAAGCTAGAACAGTCTGAGCAACAAAATAAACAATACTGAGTTATAACCCTAAGTATAAATAGCCATGAATCCTGACCAATACAAATAAATGATTGAGTGAATAAATAAATAAGAGAAAAAGACAAATCTCCTGTCCAAAAAATTTCAAATAATTTCATAAAGAACTCCACCCTCAAGGAGTGGAAGCATAACTCCCCACTCCTTAAATATGAGCCACACACAGTGACTTCCTTTCAAAAAGTACAGCATGGAAAGGGGGGAAAAAAAGTTAACTTTACAGTGGAAAAGCTAGACAAATACTACGTCATCAAATTAGATCAAAGTTTTTTTTGTTTTTTGTTTTTTTAAATTAGATCAAAGTTAACCTAAACAGTGAGAGATGATGTTTATAGTATGTGCCTTGCATATGGACAAATTCCAGGACAGGTGCATTCTGCAAAATATCTGACCAGTATTCCTCAAATCTGTCAACATCATCAAAACCAAGGTAAGGGATCCCTGGGTGGCGCAGTGGTTTGGCGCCTGCCTTTGGCCCAGGGCGCGATCCTGGAGACCCGGAATCGAATCCCACGTCAGGCTCCTGGTGCATGGAGCCTGCTTCTCCCTCTGCCTGTGTCTCTGCCTCTCTCTCTCTCTCTGTGACTATCATAAATAAAAAAAATAAAAAAATAAAAATAAAAAAAAAAACAAGGTAAGTCTGAGAAACTGTTACAGCTAAGAGGAGCCAAGTCAGATATGAAAATTAAATGTAATGTGATTATCGTGGATGGGCTCCTGGAACATTATTAAAAGGATAGTAGGCAAAAACTAAGAATCTGAAAATAGTACAGACTTTGGTTAATAATGGATCCAGCAACATTGGTTTGTTAATTATAACGACGTACCATACTAACAAAAGATGTTAACAGAGAAAACTGAGTGGGGTGCACAGGGATTCTGTGTGTTATCTTTTTGCTTTTCTATAAATCTAAATCTATAGTTGAAAAAAGTCTTCCATTTTAAAAGGGAAAAAGTGTTACACATGGTGATTGGGTTTTCATGAGAGCTAATAATGCTTATTTAATCTCTAATAGCATTTAAATAATATTCAGAGAGCATAAGACAGTGAAAATGGAGTTCCTGAAATAATATTCTGCTTTACACTGTGAGTTAAATAGACCTCTGCGGGCTAAGGGAATGTGCATCATTTATAAAATAGTGTTTTGTAACAGTGCTTTTAGGTGACTATGCTTTCAAATTTCTCAACATCTGTGGAATTCAAATCACCTTACAGCTGAAAACAGATAGTCAGTGTGTTGGTCCCAGATCTGTTTGTAGTCACTAATCCATTCCCCAGCTTCTCCCTACTCTGTTCTGCTGGGAGGACAGCTAAGTCCTGCATCATGGCTCCTGTGTCATCTGGCTCCAAAGGAGTCCGACCAATGGGATGCAATGGTGGGAGACAGGAGGGTGGAAAAAAGGGAAAGGCCAGGGTAGTTCCCCCCTTTCCTCCCTGCCTTGTAGCAGCGCCAGAGCAGCAGGGTCACTGTGGCTGCAGCTCCCCACTACACAGATGCCCCATGGTCCAGGTGCCAGGAGCGGCCATGAAAACAGCACCTCTTCCTTGTGACCCTGCAGCCCTGAGAATGCCAGTGGCTTCTTACTGTTCTCAACCTCTGCACTGCCTCACAATCCCGTCTGGCTTCACAACAACTCCTTCGCCTATGAAACCAACTCTCTGTGCTACACTTCCTTTGTTTTACATAATTTAAATGTGTCTGTTTTCCTAATTAGACCTTGATTGACACAGTTAGAAAGGTTGGAGGGGAAAGAAGATAGAATATATTTGGAGTAAAAGCAGAGGTGATAAAGCAGGATACCTTTGGAGTTCATCCACACATCAACGTGTGACTTTGGGCAAATTATTTCATTGCTTTAAGTCTCAATTTATCCATCTATAAGTGGGGGATTATAACACTAGCTAAACCTCATGGGGTTATTGCATGGACTAAATGAGTTCATGCATTTAAAGAATTAGCCTCATGTCTGGTATAAAACATTTGGCTACCCCTGCTATTACTATTGCCCTTATGGCCTCCAGACCCCACAGGAATGCCCACCCTAATACAATCTTAACTGGTCTTGCCCTCCTCTGCTTCTCTATCCTCTACCCTTCTTAAACACTGCTCCAGGCTTAATCTCCCTGAAGCCTGCCACTGATCACATAGCTCTACAAAACTTCAACTGCCTATAGACATGGTCCTCACTCCTTAACCTGATATTCAGGAATATACACAACCTTATCCCAACATATTTTTCCTTATTTTTTCCCTCTGATAATAAGTTACATTTGTTTTTGCCTCTTTCTAGCTTCTCTTGCAAAATCAAGTATTTTTCAAGCCCCTAAAACCCATGTTTGATTCATCTTTTTATTTACTATAGCACTTAGTCTCGGTAACTTAGCCCTTACCTAAAAATAGTGGGACTCCCAATCTCATATTTAGGCACTTTTGCTTTTGTTTCCTTTGCCTGCGGAGACATATCTAAAAAGCGTTGCTGGGATCCCAGGGTGGCTCAGCGGTTTAGCGCCGCCTTCAGCCCAGGGTGTGATCCTGATTTCGAGTCCCGCATCAGGCTCCCTGCATGGAACCTGCTTCTCCCCCTGCCTGTGTCTGTCTGTCTGTCTCTCTCTGAGTCTCTCATGAATAAATAAATAAAATCTTTAAAAATAAATAAATAAATCAAAAGTACTGCTAAGGCTAATATCAAAGAAATTAGTGCCCATGCTTTCTTCTAGGAGTTTTAAAGTGGGACTTAATAAATAAGTGTTGAATAAATTAATGAATAAATGACAGTACTTAATAGAATCAGTGTTGAATTAGGTATTTAAATCTGATCCAATTTACCTTCTAGAGCAGTAGCTGGCAAACATCACCCACAGGCAAACTAACTCTTCAACTATCTTTGTAAATAAAGTTTTATTGGAACACAGCCACATTTACGCAGTATCTATGGCTGTTTTTGCTTTACAGTGCCAGAGATCAGCAGTATAGCAGAGACCATATGGCCTGCAAAGTCTAAAATACTATTTAGCCCTCTACAAAATAAATTTGTTGACCTCTGTTCTTGAGGGTGGCAATCCTGATTTATCCATATCCTTCCCACAGACATCTAGTATATTGCCTCTATGTACTTGGTATTCAAAAAAAAAATTTTTTTTTATTAGACTCAGTGCATTGACAAACTTAAAAACAGATTTGGAGACTGTGTTATTAGAAGTGATAAGTAATAAAATGACCAAAACCTAGAAAAACACATTATAAGTCAGAGTATAATGTGTACTCTGACTGCATATAAAATGTATGAGATGCTTATATCTTAACCCTTTCTTTACCATTAGAAAGCCAAAAAGGAGAGACAGTCTCGTTTATCTTACTTTTTTATTCCTTAGGGCAATCAGTTCATTATTCCATAAAACATTTCTCACATCCTCTATTTTTTTCCTATCCAGTTGTTTCATTCAATTGCTGATTTAACCAACAAAAATTTATGGAACAGTAACCATATAACTGGTACTATGTTGAGAACTGAGAGAATGAGAATCCTTAAAACATGGTCCCTGCCTATACAGAATATCTAATTTTAGTTTTTTTTTTTTTTTTTCTAATTTTAGTTTAAAAGACATATTTCAGGGGCACTTGGGTGGCAGCTGGTTAAGCATTCGACTCTTGATTTCAGCTCAGGTTGTGATCTCAGGGTTGTGAGGTCAAACCCCACCATAGGCTCTGCTCTCCGTGTGGAGTCTGCTTTGCATTCTCTCTCGCACTCCTTCTCCCCTTCCCACTCGTGCTCTGGCTCTCTAAAGCAAATAAATAAATATTTAAGAATAAATAAGTAAAAATAAATAAGAGATATTTCAAAAAGGAGAAGCACTATTTAAATAATACCAGTAAATCAACAAACGGGCCAAGTCTGGTATCTATTACTATCATCTAGTTTCAAATATCCACCAGAAAAAAACAGAGTCCCTGGGTGGTTTAATCAGTTAAGCATCTATTTCAGCTCAGGTTATGATCTCAGGGCCCTGGGATTGAGCCCCGAGCCCCGAAGTATCAGACTCCTTACTCAGTGGGGAGTCTACTTCTCCCTCTCCCTCCGCTCCTCCCACTCTCCCTGGCTTGTTCGTTCTTTCTCTCTCTCTCTCTCTCTCTCTCTCTCTCTCTCTCCCTGAGTAAGTAAATAAAATCTAAAATGCTAAAACTTATATCTCAAGACTGTAACATTTAAGTTCAAGATAGACAATAGTTGTACCTGTGGGAAGTTAAGAAGGAAAAAAATTATTCTGCCTCAAAAAGACAGTTGTGATACAAAAGAGGAAAGATGGAGACTATTAACTCATGCCACAAATATTTACTTAGCATTTACTATATACATATACAAACATTTATTCAGCATGTATCAAGCCTTGTGCTAAGTTCTTGGGAAAGAATAGTAAGACAGACATAGACTCTCGATCTCCCTTAGAGGCTAATATAAAGGAGGAATCCTACAAAGAAAAAAATACCCTAGTCAATGTTAGAATCAAACATTCATGTTTGTCACTCAATAATAATAGAAGTTAATAGCTATCGATTTAATAAACAATTAAGTGACTACCATGTGTCAAAGAGAGTGCCAATCACAGAAGCATATAAAAGTTCTTGCCCAGGGGCACCTGGGTGGCTCAGTCAGTTGAGCATCCAACTCCACTTGGGCTCAGGTCATGATATCCAGGTCGAGAGATCGGTCCTGCCTTGGGCTGTGGAGGCTGCTTAAGATTCTCTCTTCCGGGCAGCCTGGATGGCTCAGTGGCTTAGTGCCGCTTTCAGCCCAGGGTGTGATCCTGGAGACCCAGGATCGAGTCCCATGTCAGGCTCCCTGCATGGAGCCTGCTTCTCCCTCTGCCTGGGTCTCTGCCTCTCTCTCTCTCTCTCTGTCTCTAATAAATAAATAAAATCTTAAAAAAAAAAAAAAAAAAGATTCTCTCTTCCTTCCCCTCTGCCCTTCTTCCCCAGCTGGTACTTGCTGCCTCTCTTAAAAAAAGAAAAAAATTTTAAAAGGATATACAATCTGTAATCCATGTGACTTCTTCAAAAGGAAGCTTCAAGGTAAAAATTTGAAATGAAAAATAGAAGTGGTTCCTTTTGTTTTGGTAACAAATAAGTACTTAATAATTTACATGTTTGGTAGGTCTTAGTTTTCATGTATCAATGTGGCCTATCCTGAAATATCTATGTGGCTGATTTTCTTATATGTTGCACTATAGTACTAACACTAGGAGTTATACTTTTTGGGAAAGTACTGAAAACTAAAAAGGCTGTCATTTCATACAAACTGGGCTTTTTTCAAAATGCTTTAAAAATTTATAATATTGGGCAGCCCGGGTGGCTCAGTGGTTTAGTGCTGCTTTCAGCCCAGGGCGTGATCCTGGAGACCCGGGATCGAGTCCCACGTCGGGCTCCCTGCATGCAGCCTGCTTCTCCCTCTGCCTGTGTCTCTGCCTCTCTCTCTCTGTGTGTGTCTCTCATGAATAAATAAATAAAATCTTTAAAAAAAAAATTTATAATATTCTCTTCTTAACACTCAAGTTTCTTCTCTACTTTTCCATGTGAACCAGATTTGCTAAAGCAAAATCTGACCATGACCTCTGACTATAACACAATTAATTATAAGATACTATTTTATTTAAGGCACTACACAAGTATTTTTACATACATTTTAATCTTTTTAATCTCCTAAACTCGTTAATGCACATCAATTCTTAGTCCCTGAAGGAAAGTTTACCTGAAAAAGAGTTACTTAACATTTACAACTACAGATGCTATATTTCGAAAACTTCAAAATAAATTGCATCTTTAAAAAAAACAGTGACAAATCTCTTCTTCAGCTCCTTGACATTTTATTTTCTACTATTTTCAATAAGATTACTAATATGTCCCACTCCTGGGTCATTTATTTTTTCCCTAAGCTTACTCTTTGTCAGGTATCCATCATTTTCAGTACTTCCAAGCTCCTCCAAAATTATTATTATCAGTTCTCTTATCTTCTAACTCATCATTGATCATTACCTGGACCAAAGATTCCCACAGAAGCAGAACAGACCATTAGAGACATTTTGAAAATTTGCGAAGACCTTTTGGTTGCAACAATAATTTGGGTGGGAGGGAGGGTATTTGGTGGATGAGCTACTATTCATTCTAGAAGTCCTAAAATATATGAAACAACCTTGTACAACAAGGAGCTTCCTGCATCCCTCAGGATTTTAAAAAAGAATCTACTGGACATTAAAGTAGGTATATTTATGTTCACCGTAGTCTAGAACTTTATGATATAGTATACATAAAATATATCATTTTCTCACTGTTTTAAAGAAGACTGAATTTTTTAAAAAATGCAACTCTTATGTAAATTAAGGAAGATCTCACTTTGTTTTGGTCAAAATTTTACCAAAAATTGTTAACAATTCGGGAAAAATCAGTTTGTCAATGACAATGGCCCTTACAGTGTCTGAAGTGTCAGTATAATACATTTGAAATCTGCCTACATTTATAGCTGCCACACTCACAGAGATTCTTATTGCAGTTGCTGGCATACTGCACCAATGCAAAGAATATGACAGCAACGGATTACTTCATTATGTCTTCTAATGTATTCATGCCTGAGCATTTAACTACTTGAATAGTAAACATGTTATTTTCCAATAAATACTTCACCTTTATCTTTCAATTAAAACATTATATTGACTTTTAAGTTTTTTTTGCCAATAGATTTCATTGCCTATGAATATCATTGAAGGTATTACAGGAGACCTTACAGAATATTTGTTACAAAAAGGAGGCACTAGATTGGACAGGAATCACTGTAGAATCACTGCCCTACACTTTAGTCTCCATGTGACTGGACTACTAAAGATGTCTCCTAACTGATATCTTAAATTCTACGGTACATATCCTCTTCCAAATGAAGTACCTACAGATGTAAAAGATCACCAATATTACTTCTATCTTCAAAATACCACAGAGCTCCCAACTGACCTGGAAATCAGTCCAGTACAGAGACTTTTACGACTCTCCATAAAGAGATTCCTTCTACCTAATAATTTATCCAGTCTACATCACAGACTGAACACTCCACTCGGAAAGCCTTATTTCTAAGAAGTCCACAAGCCATAGTGGAAAGGGTATAGTGGAAAGGGTACAGGACTTGGAATTCTAGGTCTGTCACTTATTATTATTACCCAGGAGAATGATCCCGGGTTAAATTACTTACCACTTTCTGAGTCTCCTCATTTCTTAAGTGAGAATTAAAAAGGACTTTCCTCACAGGGTTATGGTAAGGAATGGAAGAGAAAAGTAGAAGCTCAGAGCTTGCTACTTCAAACTTTTTTCTGTTCTGTGTGCTTATCTATTTCAAGGTCTCAGAATAATACCTGGCACCTAGTAGTACTCAAGGAATGTCTGTTGAGAGATGCCAGCCTGGGTGGCTGGCTGAGCGGTTCAGCATCTGCCTTTGGCTCAGGGCGTGACCCCAGGGTCCTGGGATAGAGTCTTGTCGGGCTCCCTGCATGGAGCCTGCTTCTCCCTCTGCCTGTGTCTCTGCCTCTCTCCCTGTGTCTCTCATGAATAAATAAATAAATCTAAAAAAATAATAATAATAATTTAAGTTTTAAAAATTAAAAAATAAAATAAAATTATAAAAGGAAATGTTGAATGAAAGCACATTGCTTTCTAAAACCTTCCCAGGCAAGCCCATCTGACTGCTCCAGAAATTTATCTGTTAATCAAGTAATGATGATTGAGTGCTCATAAACAGAGGGCTTACTAGAAGTAAATCCCCAGTACCCACTCTTAGGAAAAACTTTAAAAAATGCTGGAAGGTGACAGTTCAACATAAAAGATGTCAAACACAGCATATGACTAGTCAACAATTGGCATGGACAATAGGCCCTGCGCATCTAAAGGCAAAGTATTTATGGATCACTGTGGGCTGGCCCTTCATGGAGTGCCATGTATAAAAGCTATGTTTCTAGACTTCCTCCAACTAATCCATTCTTCTTACACAAAGCCTAAGAGAGCTTCATAAGGGCCCAATTTGTCACTTCTCTACCTAAAACTCATCTGAAAATGGTACCACTGCCCTCAGGATAACCCTACTCCTTCACATCGTTTACCAGATGCTTCATATGTTCCAGTCCCCGATAAATCTTTGGGAACTTCAATGATTAATAATGTAGGCACCGGGATCCCTGGGTGGCGCAGCGGTTTGGTGCCTGCCTTTGGCCCAGGGCGATCCTGGAGACCCGGGATCGAATCCCATCCCACGTCGGGCTCCCGGTGCATGGAGCCTGCTTCTCCCTCTGCCTGTGTCTCTGCCTCTCTCTCTCTCTGTGTGACTATCATAAATAAATAAGAATTTAAAAAATAATAATAATAATAATGTAGCCACCAGCTACACATAGCTAAGCACCTGAAATGGGGCTAGTCCTAAGCCAGGTGTGCTGGATTTTTTTTTTGTTTCTATTTTTATTTTTTTTTAAGATTGTATTTATTTATTCATGAGAGACACACAAAGGGGGGGGGGGGGAGGGCAGAGGGAGAAGCAGGCTCCATGCAGGGAGCCCGACATGGGACTCCATCCAGGGTCTCCAGGATCATGCCCTGGGCTGCAGGCAGGAGCTGAACCGCTGAGCTGCCCTGCACAATGTTTTTTTTTTTTTTTTTTTTTTAAGATTTTAAATACTTATTCATGAGAGACAGAGAGAGAGAGGCAGAGACACAGGCAGAGGGAGAAGCAGGCTCCATGCAGGGAGCCGGACATGGGACTCGATCCCGGGACTCCAGGATCACGCCTTGGGGCGGAGGCAGATGCTCGACCTCTGAGCCACCCAGGCTGCCCCGCCAGACACGTTAAGTGTAAAACACGCACTAGATTTCAAAGACTTAGTACCAAAAAAAAAAAAAGAGAGAAAGGATGTAAAACATCTCAGTAATTCTATACTGATCACATCAAAATATTACTGTGGATACACTGGGTTAAATAAAGGTACGCTACTGGGCAGCCCGGGAGGCTCAGCGGTTGAGCACCTGCCTCCGGCCCAGGTCGTGACCCCGGAGACCCAGGATCGAGTCCCGCGTGGCGCTCCCTGCATGGAGCCTGCTTCTCCCTCTGCCTGTGTCTCTGCCTCTCTCTCTCTGTGTCTCTCTAATAAATAAATAAAATCTTAAAAAAAAAAAAAATAAAGAGCGGTCCGGGTGGCTCAGTGGTTTAGCGCCGCCTTCCGCCCAGGGCGTGACCCCGGGGTCTGGGGATCGAGTCCCGCGTCGGGCTCCCTGCGTGGAGCCTACTTCTCCCTCTGCCTGTGTCTCTGCCTCTCTCTCTGTCTCATGAATATATAAATCTTTAAAAAAAATAAAAAACAAAGGTACGTTATTAAAATTAAATTCACCTGTTTTCAGCGCCGCTACCGAGAACTTACAGAGGCGGAGGAGGAGGTTCGCATTACGTCCCTACTGGACACTGACTTGCCCCAAACGCTCTGCATTTCGGGCGGAATAAACCACCTGCAGTTTCCCGGGCCCGCGAAGACGAAGGCTGGCGCCTGAAACTTTGTATCCTCTTCCTTGCCCTGAGTGACCCGCCGCTCATTCTTCAGAATCTAGTTTGGTTTTTTTCTTTAATTTATTCATCAGACAGACAGAGAGAGAGAGAGGCAGAGACCCAGGCAGAGGGAGAAGCAGGCCCCATGCAGGGAGCCCGACGCGGGCCTCGATCCCGGGACCCCCGGGTCACGCCCCGGGCCGGAGGCGGGTGCCGGGCCGCTGAGCCCCCCGGGCGCCCCACAGAGCTGCGCCAGGAGAACCCCCCCTGCTTGCGCCCCTGCAAGCGCCCGTCTCCCCGACAGTCCTGGGAGCTCCCCGCCCGAAGGACTCGGTGCACGGAGCGCGGCTCCGCGGGACCAACGGGAGGGGCGGGGCAGAGCTGAGGCTCCCGCGACCGCCACGGCCCGAGGGTGAGAGGGAACGAGGGCGGGCGGGAGTCCTGCGGGAGGCGGCGGGCAGGCCCGGAGAGGGGCGGGAGCAGCCGGCGGGACTCACCAGCCCCTTGTCCAGGTCGGCGTCCGGCCGTCGGGTCGCCGGCGGCGAGTACTCGGCGTAGCGCAGACCCTCGCCGGCAGGGGCGACACCACCGCGGGCAGCCATGGCGACGGGACGCCGCGCGGCGGAAGGGGCGGGGCAGGGGGCGGGGCCCGGCGCGCCGCGACGTCGCCGACGAGCCGGCCGCAGGGACAAACTTGGTAGGGCGGCGCTGGATCCGCGGACGCCGGCCGGGCGGAGCGCGGGAGGGCGTGGGTCCCCCAGCAGACCTCGACCTCGCTGGGGTCCCGATCGGCGTTGGCCTCGCGCAGCCGAGCGCCAGACTCCGAGCTGAGGCCCCCGCGACGTGGAGGGCATTTAGTTTGTTGGAGATTGGCAGGCCCAGAGCCATTGCGTGGGGGAGACTGACTCCCGCTCGGCCCTCTTGCCAGCCGAGGGCCGGGATGCAAGCCCAGAGGTCGGGTGTGGGTCTCCTCGGATGGCTTTGCAGGGAGGCTGCAGGGCCTGAAGGCCTGTGAGCCACAGCACGCCTCGGAGCATGCTTCCCGTGTAGGCTGCACTCTCCCACCCCGAAGGTAATAGAGGTGGCCACTTGCTCATCCCTGCAGGGAGCCCGACGCAGGACTCGAACCCAGGACCCCGGGGTCTCGACCTGAGCTGAAGGTGGCGCTAAACCACTGAGCCCCCCTGGGCTCCCCCAAGTAAAGCCTTTTGGAGCAAAGCTTAACCCACACATGAAGCCAGTGGAGTGTTTTCCAAGCCCTGGAGCAACTTGGCAGCTCTTTGCCCCCCCCCCCCCTTTTTTTTTAGGATTTTATTTATTCATGAGACACACACAGAGAGAGAGAGAGGCAGAGACACAGGCAGAGGGAGAAGCAGGCTGCATGCAGGCAGCCCGATGCAGGACTCGATCCTGCGTCTCTAGGGTCACGCCCTGGGCTGCAGGAAGCGCTAAACCGCTGAGCCCCCCGGGCTGCCCTCTTTTGCCTTTTATATCCATCGTTAAGAGACGCGAGCAGTACCGTATGTCCTGCCATTTTCTAGGCTTGTGTCGCTGAAATACTTAATTCTCCAAAGCTCTCCTTAATTGTGGAAGGGGAATACCATTTGTCCAACATTTTGACTCAGGGAGGTTGCACGGATAAAATGAAGACAACTAGGAGGGGGGGAGAAGGATATGGAAGCAGTTTGGCATTCGTTCATTCATCCATTTATTTGTTCAGTAAGTATTTATTTGAGCACCTGTTGGGTCCTGTGCACTATGCTGGGCATTGGGCCTACAGTGTCAAGTAGACAAAATTACTGATTCCTGGGCAGCCCAGGTGGCTCAGTGGTTTAGCACCTGCCTTCGGCCCAGGGTGTGACCCTGGAGACCTGGGATGGAGTCTAGCATCAGGCTCCCTGCATGGGGCCTGCTTCTCCCTCTGCTTCTGTCTCTGCCTCTCTCTCTCTCTCTCTCTCTCTCTCTCTCTCACGAATAAATAAATAAAATATTTAAAAAAAATTACTGATTCCTTGCATTTCACATACTATGGGAAGGTTCTGGTGTCCCCTAGCAGCTGGCTCCTCATGGTCACAGGCGACCAGCCTAAAGCAAACAAGCAATTAGAACAAGACCCAAGTCAGCCCCAGCTCCTCTTAGGGAAGTTGCTGCCCCTGCTCCAGAACTGGAGGGAAGTTTCCAGAGCAGAAGTTGGGAAAAGGGAGAAAAGGGAATAATGGGGCCGGGGGGAGAAGGGTGACTCTGTGGGGAGGTGGGCTCAGCAGGAGGTGCCTCAAGTCAAACCCCAACCTAGTGAAAGCAGGTTGCTGACTGCTTGCAAACTTCGCCTCAGTTGCACTGCGGCTCGAGCATCTGCTCCTACAGCAGTAGCCAGTTTTAAAGAAAAACCTTCCACAAAGACTATCAGTTCTCAGCTTTGGGTTCTTGGCTAAGGTCACCCTCACCCCCTAAGGAAGGATGGAAACGAGAGCAATGAAGTCCTCTCTCTTGTCACACAGATCTCATCCTCATTTAGCTAAACTCACTTCTCTGGTTTCCCTGAGAGTGAAGAAGAATGCTTTTGTGAAACCCAAAAGGGAAGCCACATTAGATTTCCATCTGCCTATTTTGATTAGCTACACCATTTTAGAGACAAGTTACCTGGTGTTCAATAGGCTTTGTAAAAGAAAGGCAGAGAGTGGTAATGTGTTTCAGTAAAAGATGTTTTAAACATTTGTTGTTTAAAAAGACTTTTGCAAAAAAAAAAATAAAAAGACTTTTGCCCCCCCCCACCCCAAAAAATGACATTTGTGTGCCTCAGTCTCCTCATCAGGAAAATTGAGGATGATAATGGAACTTCTGTTGTATTAAATGAATCGACTTAAAAAAATAAAATAAAATGAAAGAATCGACTTTTGTAAAGCTCTTGAAACAGCACTGGATACCTTATAAGTTCTCTGAAAGTGTTAGTTACTATTTTCTGTATATGACTCCTTTCACCTCTTTCCTGTATATTTTCTTACTGCTGCCCCCTGACAATGGTTGTGTTTGATCCCCAAGGGGTTGTCTTGTCTTTGAAATGATAAAATGTGACTAGATGTTATATAATGATAAAGTGTAATTGTGGGGAGAGAACAAGTTGTTTTTATGAAAACTAAAATGTTTTGGAAAGACTTAATAAAAGCAAGTATATATATACACACACACACACACACATATATATAGTTTGAAAAGCTGTTGAATGGTGATCATAGGAATAAAATCATAATAATTGAGTGTGATTCTACATCGTTTGTTTTTAAAAATGTTCTATTCTCCTCTATTTTAAACAAATCCAAATTAGGAATCATATAGGATAGATTATCAATGTGGAAGAAATCTGAGGCCGAGGACCCACATCCAAATAAAAGACCCTGGGAGGCCTGGATGATTCAGCGGTTGAGCATCTGCCTTTGGCTCAGGGTGTGATCCTGAAGTCCCAGGTCCAGTCCCACATCGGGCTCCCCACAGGGAACCTGCTTCTCTCTCTGCCTGTGTCTCTGCCTCTCTCTGTGTCTTTCATGAATAAATAAATAAAATCTAAAAAAAAAAAAAAAAAGGCCTTGACCCTACAAATATAGAGTACATAAATAGATATAGTGTGTGTATATTGTGGTATTAAAATATCATAGGGAGTGGGAGGAAGGGTGTTACTAGGAATAAAAAGTTTAACTCCATAGTCATGAGGGCTTCGCTGGCGCAGTTGATAGAGCATTTGACTCTTGATTTCAGGGTTGTGCGTTCAAGCCTCACAGTGGGTATGGGACTTGCTTAAAAAAAAAATTTAAAAACACACACACATGAAAAAAAAAAACCTTCCTTACTAAGAAACAGTGATTTGTTTTTTTGTGTGTGTTTTTTATTTTATTTTATTTTATTTTATTTTATTTTATTTTATTTTATTTTATTTTATTTTATTTTATTTTTAGAAACAGTGATTTGTAATTGATGTTTTAAAAAAATAATATATAGGGGCACCTGGGTGGCTCAGTTGGTTGATAGTCTGGCTCTTGGTTTTGAGTAAAGGACAGGCCGGGCTAGGTAGGAAGAGATACATAGGGGGCATTGTGATGAGGCTCATGGAAATCCCCAAAATGCTGAGATGTAAGGAAACCAGAGATAAGGGAACCAACCAGACCACCCTGCCCTAGGGGTGGGTGGGGAGGCTGTCTTTTTCATACAGTCACCTGTGATCAACAAAGAATAACCAGACCCTAAACAGAAGTAAGCCATTAAAGAGGTTATCACCAGTCCTTACTCAAACCAAGACATCCTAAGAATGATAAGGCTCCCTGGTCAGTTCTAAAGAAAAGACTTGTCAATGGAGGCCCACGTTGGCACCCCTGTCCGGACCCCTCTCGCTCCTGAGAGCTTTTTCTGTATCCTTGCTTAACCACTTTACTCAGTCTCCTTTGTCTGCGACATTCATTCTTTGACTCAATGAGACAAGAACCTCACTCTCCCACTTCACTTAAAGGCCGGAACCCGGGACTACTCCCACCGAAGGGTGAGTAAAAGCAGACTCTTCTTTCCTGGGAGATGACTCTCCCTTGGATAACCTCTTCTTTTAACAGCAAAACCAGGCACCTGTTGGCCAGTTAAAGGCAAATAGCACGGCCTCCTGTTTTAAAACTGAGTTGACAGGCTTCTAGAGAAAGCTTTGATCAATCCCCCTTTCTGAAAAGAAAGGAATGTTGGCCTAAGCGTACCCAATTCTGCTTTGTTCATTGGTTTTTCTTAAATGGCTTTCTCCTACCTTTGCTGGTAGTAGGGTCCTTCCAGTCTCCAATGATCAATATGCCCTTTTAATCAGGGATTTATTCGAGAAAGTGTATTGCCTATGTAGATATAAGACTTTTCCATTTAAAAGTGTCTTTCAGGGATCCCTGGGTGGCGCAGCGGTTTGGCGCCTGCCTTTGGCCCAGGGCGCGATCCTGGAGACCCGGGATCGAATCCCACGTCAGGCTCCCGGTGTATGGAGCCTGCTTCTCCCTCCGCCTGTGTCTCTGCATCTCTCTCTCTCTGTATGACTATCATAAATAAATAAAAAAATTTAAAAAAATAAATAAATAAAAGTGTCTTTCATGAGGGATGCCTGGGTGGCTCAGTGGTTGAGTGCCTGCCTGGATGCCCTAGGCCGTGCACAGGAAATGCCAGCTTGGTTGTATATGAGATTCCTTTAGTAAACTAATTATCGAGATGCCTGGGTGGCTCAGTGGTTGAGAGTCTACCTTTGGCTCAGGGTGTGATCCCAGAGTCCCAGTTCCACATTGGGCTCCCCATGGGGAGCCTGCTTCTTCCTCTGCCTGTGTCTCTCATGAATAAATAAATAAAATCTTAAAAAAAAAAAAAAGTGCCTTTCATGAGAACTTAGTTTAGGAAGAACAACATTTTCCTCATTTTTGCTGCCTGGTTTAAGACATATTTCTCTGTTACGTGTAATTTCGTTTTAATCATGGCCAGGAATTAAACCCAAGTTATCAGCGAGCAGGATTACAGCGATCTCTTTCTATGATACTTTGGAAACAGCCTGATGTTTCCTGGGCATTTACTCCCCTTAGGATACTTTGGGCATTAAGGAGTGTAATTACCTCCTTACACACCCCCAGTCAATTCCTTAATTGGTGGCATTAGTGGCTGGGGCTTTCTTGTTCCAATAACAAAAATATGAAATTATGATAATGCTAAAACTTGGGGTCTGCACCCCTCAACAGGGCCATGCTTGCAGGTGGGACCATAGGTATATGGACAAAAAAAGCACCCAGGGATAAAGCAAGGAAACATAATTAAAATTGGTTTATAATTGGCCTGACTGATTGGGCATTCAAGGAGCTAGGGACTGCAGGCCAATTTAACATGACCAAACAACAAAAGCTCAATTCAAGAGAGCTCCAAAGAATGAGGTCTTTAAAAGGATTCCCTGCTTATTTAAGGTTCATCCTGGGAATGCATAGGAGGACCAGCAATCCAGCGCTCTGAACCTGCCCTTCAGTTACCATTGGTGACCTTGGGGATTCTCTGAGACACACAAAAGAGTAGAGACCGGCCCTGGGGGTCACACCCCAGGGAAGCCTCATCCATAAGCAACACACACCTCCCACTGAGAGATCCTAGCTGTTTCAGTCACATTCTTAGCCTTCTAAAAAGAATATTAAAGTTTAAACTGTTAACCTCCCTAAGCCCTTATGATTAGGCCAGACTTTCTGGGGGGAAATGCAGAGGAGATAAGGAGGATCAAGTGATGAACAGGTAAGAGTGGCTACTCCCACCGGCCTAATCCCTCCTCCACCCAAGACGTTAGGCCACTCTTTCACCTTGGGTAGGCAAACCAGGGGACCCACCTTGGTTCATGGAAGAGAACTGATATGTAGGGATGCCTTCATAGTCACCTCTTCATAAGAGGAATGGGGTAACAGGCTCCTATGGGGATCACAAGATGGGAAACAAACCATTCTCTGTGGGAACTTCTCTAGATTGGGTACTGCAAAATTCGGTAATTTCCCCTTGAAACTTTTGCAGTGTTTTCCACGGTGGGTTCTTCAAGGCAATGGTAAAATAAGGTGTGACCTTTGCGGCAAGGCATGGTCTCTTCTTCAGTTCCCAAGGACTCTCCCTTGGGGTGCCTTTTAACCCACTGGAAACAATATTGATTGCAAAACTAGGAAAGGATTGATCTCCTGTAACACTGCATGGCCTCAGTGGGATTATCAGTTAGATCTTCTGCATGGAACAGGGCTCTACCTCAGGACCCCCACCCAAGGGCCTCTTGCAGAATGTGTTTGCCTGAAGAGGTTGACTAGTAAACTCCCTCCTGACATACTGGACAGTTATCTAAATAAGCCTCTGGATAAACCCAAGTTGCTGGAGGAAATACAGGTTCTCCCTAGCATGGGGGATACTGACTCTCACTCTCTCTCACTGTTCCTCCCAATAGATTCAGGTTACTGTAGCTGCACATGGGGGCTTCTCCCTCATTCATTTCTCAGGTTAATGGCTATAATTGGAGCCAATTGTGGTTAGTCTGCCTCAGGATGGGGACTTTAAGGAATATTCCCAAGCAGCTGCTGAAACTCCCTTTGTTTCAGGGAGGTTCCCTGTCTTCTCTGGCCTGACATGGACTGCTTAATTCCACTTGTTGGTGGAAGAACATGAGGTTTGCTCATCTGTCCGAGTGGATGAACAAGGGACCCCTTTTCTCTGCCTTCTGGCTGCACTTTGCTTCTTCTGTCTCCTGCTCCCCCTGTCCCTGCTTCCACACCACCGTGGGTGCCGCCTGTGTTCACTACTCACTTCGGATTTCCCCACCAGTGTCTCAGGTAAAAATTGACAATGGAGAAAAAACTGATGAACTTTCAAGAGTGGATCCAGATGGACTATAATTCAGTATTTAGAGTTCGTTGGTTTAAGGTAGACATTCCTTTCAAGTTACCAGCATTAAATGTGAAACCTATTCTACCAAGGTCTACTGAAGGTCAAATAAGCTCATGTTATCTCTGTTGCAATTTGTTAGCAAAAAAGATGACTTAAAATGATGTTTAATATTGTCTGTCTTGGGAACCCTGGGTGGCGCAGCGGTTTAGCGCCTGCCTTTGGCCCAGGGCGCGATCCTGGAGACCCGGGATCAAATCCCACATCGGGCTCCTGGTGCATGGAGCCTGCTTCTCCCTCTGCCTATGTCTCTGCCTCTCTCTCTCTCTCTCTCTGTGTGTGACTATCATAAATAAATAAAAATTTAAAAAAAATTTTCAATATTGTCTGTCTCAAAGTTTTCATGGGTAATTGTTAAGATAGCTTTCTAAGTCTTTGGAAAGACTTAGAAGCTTTACATTTTGCTTGGATGGTAATTGGGATTGAAGTCATTGGACATCTAGGTCTTTTCCAAGTAGGGTAAAGTGCTAAATCATTGATTACTGGACATAGGTTTGTGCTTTTGACTTCTTATTGCAAAGAAACTAACAATATTTGGGTGTATTGGTAAACATGCTTTGTTCTTAAACGGGTTCATAAAATTGCTGTCTAAAGAGTTCTGGTCTAACAGTTCACAATTGGTTACTACTTAGTTTTCACTGGAGACTAAGGTTTCTAAGAGACCAAAATCCTGCTAAATGTAGTTAAGACTGATGGGAATAAGGGAAGCAACTCTGTATGTAGAGAGGTTGGAGATATGTAAGAAAGATATAAGGAATAGGAGTGCATTTTAGTTGAAAGTAAAAGAAGGTAATTTTGTCCCAAATGAGATTGCTTGTTTGGAAAGAAATGGCTTGGGACAAAATCTGAGAGCAAAGGAAAGTTGTAGAAGGTTTGTGAAGGGAAATCTTTGGAAAGAAATTTTAGGTGTGGTCAAGATGGACTAAGATTAAATGAATGGATTTTAAAGTACAGGGGGATAAGAATGAAAGTCTGTGTTCTCTCTATTCAGCAGGTTTTCTTTTTCTTTTTTTTTTAATTTATCTACGATAGTCACAGAGAGAGAGAGAGGCAGAGACACAGGCAGAGGGAGAAGCAGGCTCCATGCACCGGGAGCCCGACGTGGGATTCGATTCTGGGTCTCCAGGATCGCGCCCTGGGCCAAAGGCAGGCGCCAAACCACTGCGCCACCCCGGGATCCCTCAGCAGGTTTTCTTGAATGTTTGGTCTGCTCTTTATAGGAAGATGTAAATGGTTGTTTTCTTTTTTGCCTGCCCAGAAAAACCCCGTTTCTATGTTTTGCTTTTATCAGGTCTTTAACATCCCTAATTCTAGTTAGGCATGTGCTTGAAACCTTTCTAAGGTTTTAACAAACTTCCCCAAAAATAAGGTGTAAATGAAGTCTCTTTGACTCGTTAGGCCTTTTTATTTAGTATGTTAAGTTACTCTGGAAGCTCTATTAAACAATGGATAGGGCTTAGGTTACATTTGGGTAAATGCTATAACTATTCTAGAGATGATATGCAATTCATAAAGTTTTAATATGTTTTAATGAAAGGTCATCACTTGATATTTTGATTATTGAAATATTTTTTTTTAAGATTTTATTTATTTATTTATTCATGAGAGACACAGAGAGAGGCAGAGACACAGGCACAGGGAGAAGCAGGCTCCATGCAGGGAGCCCAATGTGGGACTTGATCCGGATCCCCGGTCTCCAGGATCACTCCCTGGGCCGAAGGCAGTGCTAAACTATGCTGAGCCACCTGGGCTGCCCTGATTATTGAAGTATTATGTGTCACAGAAATAACTGAGTTTCCTTGTCAGTTGCATCATTAATGAACTCTCATATCAGATCATTAGCAATGTCCATTTCGAAGTTTTTGTCATTTCTTATGGTTCTTATTATTTGCAAAAGAAGTTTCATCTTCAAGGAGGTTCATATAAAGGATTTTTAGGACAAATACAGGTATTCAATATCTTTAAGATCAAAACTGAAATGGGTAAGAATTTCCCGAACTAATGAAAGCTGCTTTCAAACTAAATAAGAATTGGTAATATGGGACTAAGTGAATTGGGAAAAATGATTATAGTTTTTTTTGTGACTCTTGTTTGAAACATGGGTTCTCTTTTTTTGCTCTCCCAGATTAAGGAAACTTTCTCTTAAGGTATCTATGACTTTTGGAAATGTGATAAAGTATTCATTTGTGAACAAATTGTAGCATTTAACTTTTCTCTCTACCCAAACTCTCTGAAATTTGAAAGTTCCCAATAAGTATTCTTTCTTCCATGGCAATCATAATCATTTGCATAAATTCATTAAAAATCCATTCTCCTTGTAACAGGACACCACTGGAAATATTGGTTATTTTACCAAGGCTTCTGGAATGGCAGATTTGAGAGACATGCATAGACTCAGATATGACCAAACCGCTTTAAGGAACTAAGGTTGACTTTATGAAACATGAAGCCATAATTATGATCAATTAAATAAGATCAAGATATCCACCGATCTATTTGACAGAACTGGTAATTGGAGATCTTATCTAAGGGATGTGATCATAATTATGGATCTAATGCTTGTTTTATGTTTATCCTTCTGCATGTACCATTTGCTCTCCATCATGACCCCTGGAGCCATACCATAGGCCTCTGGACCAGCCTGTGGATAGATTCTAACTGCTGCACAGCCTGCCGACCCATTTCAGCAGGAAGCCGCCAGAGTGATCATCTCCCATTCCCTGACAGCAGTTAGGGTTACTATTCTAGGGGTAGGAATGAGTAAAGGACAGGTGGGGCTAGGTAGGGAGAGATAGATAGGGGGCATTGTGATGAGGCTCATGGAAATCCCCAAAATGCTGAGATGTAAGGAAACCAGAGATAAGGGAACCAACCAGACCACCCTGCCCTAGGGGTGGGTGGGGAGGCTGTCTTTTTCATACAGTCACCTGTGATCAACAAAGAATAACCAGACCCTAAACAGAAGTAAGCCATTAAAGAGGTTATCACCAGTCCTTACTCAAACCAAGACATCCTAAGAATGATAAGGCTCCCTGGTCAGTTCTAAAGAAAAGACTTGTCAATGGAGGCCCACGCTGGCACCCCTGTCTGGACCCCTCTAGCTCCTGAGAGCTTTTTCTGTATCCTTGCTTAACCACTTTACTCAGTCTCCTTTGTCTGCGACATTCATTCTTTGACTCAATGAGACAAGAACCTCACTCTCCCACTTCAGTTTCAGCTCAGGCCTTGAGATCAGTCATGGAAGTGACATCCCCTCCATGACTCAGTGTTGGAGTCTGCTTCAGATACTTTCTCCCTTCCCCTTTGTCCATTGCAACGCTCTCTCTCTCTCTCTCAAATACATACATAAATAAAAATCTTTTAAAAATAATGTTTAAAAATAAAATAAAATAAAAAATACTGTTTATCCTCCATTTAATTAGGTTTTCAGTTAACCCACAAGTCACTATTCTGGTCTGATCAGAAAACAGGACTCTCGTGGGTGGCAAGTGCAGTGGGCATAAAAGGATGAATCTGAAAAGGAGTCCAAGAAGATAGCATTCAAGCTGACTGTGGAAGGATGAACACAGATTTGCTGGGTTGATAAGATTGAGGCAGGCTTGGGGGAACAAGGTATGAGAAAGCATTGCATATGAAGAGTATTACAAGTAATTCTGTTTTGCTAAAGCTTAAAAGTATAGAGAAGAGAATATAGATAGATGAGAGTGGACAGATAACCAGACAAGGGCCGGATATTAAACAGCTTTACTTAATAAGAAAAGGCATTTGGAATTGATCTTATAGGTAAAGCCAAGACATCAAAAAAATGTTGAAGGTGGCAGTGACATGATCAAATCTACATGCTAAGAAGATCATTCTGGTAGTACTGTGGAATTGATGGGCCAAAACTAAAGAAGGAAAATCAGCAAGAAAGTTATTTCAATAGTCTGAGTACAAAACCTTGGGTGCCAGACTAGGACGGTGGCAGGGACATGGCAAGGAGGGTTATAGTGACCTTTGTTGGTTTCCTTCCCACAGTCAATCCTTCTTGGCCCCCACCCAACAAGGACCCAAGAATTGACTCTGCCTCCTACTCTAAGGAAGAGTCCTGATTAACCTAAGCCAACCAAGGTATCCCATTATTCTAACTGCGGTGTTTGTTTCACGGAAGGGCACATAGCCCTTCTTGGACATCGGGGTTATAGAAAATGTTTGCTGGGGAAGGAGCTTTTTCTCTACTCAGTTGGACATGAACAGAGAAGCATGAAGCCCTCATTGTGGTTGGCAATCATTTGACAGCCTTGAGCTAGGGGAACAGTTAACTTATCTGAACCTAGATCACAGTTGAATGCAGTTCAGTGTTATAAATAATTTATGTTAACTTTAGGATGAAGCAAACACCATTGAAAGCCACAAGGAGATTAAAAAGAAACTGAGTTTTTATAATAATGATAATAATGTTATTATTATTTTTAAAGATTTTATTTATTTATTCATGAGAGACACAGAGAGAGGCTGAGACATAGTCAGAGGGAGAAGCAGGCTTCCCGCAGCAACCCCGATGTGGGACTGGTCCCAGGACCACGGGATCACACCCTGAACCAAAGGCAGAGACAGCCGCTCAACCACTGAGCCATCGAGGCATCCCAGTAATATTAACTCCTATATCAACCTTCACTTAAAGTCAAACTTATCTCTGAACTTCTTAGTTATGAAGTAAAAATTGTTTGTTTTGGTTTCTCTTTAAGTATTTAAAAAGCATAAAGATGGTATAATGAACCCTCATATTCCAAAAATGCGGATTCAACAATTGTCAACATTCTGCCACAATTCTTCATCTATTTTCCTTTTTTGATGAAATATTTTTAAAGCAATCAAGATATCATGTCATTTCACTCTGATTATTTTAGCATGTATTTCAGTATGGGCATTTTCTAAAATCACACCATTGTGAACCCAACAAAAATTATTGATAACCTTTGTGTTGTCAGGGAAGAAGATTATCCTCTGCCTTTCAAGGTCCTTCTAGCTGGACTTAGAATCAAATTCATATGAGACAGATTAACAGGAGAAAATCAAATTTAATAGGTGTGCATAGGGGAAGTCCACACAGACATAAAATTCCAAAGAAGTGAGGAAGCTTATAGGAGCTAATGAGAGAAGTAGAGTCTGAGGATACAAAGGGGAAGAAAGCCATTATTATCAAGTTGAAAGGAGATGTTTTGAAGCACAAAGGTTACCCCATTATTCAGGTAAGGTTCTTAGGCAAAGGGGAGTCTCAGGTTAATAGCTCTCTTCCAGTTACAGGCTCTCCTTTCCAATGTAAATTTAAGCAATTGAGGACCAGGGAGAGGACTTATCCTGCATTTGCTGGGTTTTGATTACTTGATTACTTTTAACTCAAAATAATGTATATGTCAAAGTGGCCTGTCTTGGGGTACCCTGCGCTTGTCCCCTACAGTGTCAATGTCACCTAATATCTAGTTCTTATCCAAATTCCCCTGATGGTTACAAAAAACCTTTTTCTTGCTTTTTAAAATTTAAATTTAATTAGTTAACATATAATGTGTTAATTTCAGAGGAAGAGTTCAGTGATTCATCAGTCTTATATAACACCCAGTGCTCATTACATCACGTGCCCTCATTAATGCCCATCACCCAGTTACCCCATCTCTGCCCCCCTCCCCTCCAGTGACCCTCAGTTTGTTTCCTATGATTAAGAATCTCTTATGGTTAAAAAAAAAAAAAAAAAAGAATCTCTTATGGTTTGTTTCCCTCTCTGATCTGGTTTTGTTTACAAAAAACTTTTTAAATAGTTGGTTTGTTCACGTTGGAATCCAAACAAGGTCCACACACACACATGTAGGAGCTGATGTTTAAGTCTTATTAGTCTCATTTAATCACAAAAATCCCTTTCCCTACATTTTTTCATGCCATTGACTTGTTGAAGAGACTGTCATTCTGCTTTTAAACCAGGTTCTAGTAGGATTTTCTGTATTTGCAACCAAAGTGGTTTTACTAGTCCGAGGAGAAATCTACAGGGTGAAGAGATAGTGTCGAGAAGACAAGGGATTGAGCAGACAGAAGGGATGAGGAAAAGGTAAGAATCCAAGGTGATTTTTAGGTTTCTGCCACTGGCAACTATAGAACTAGGAAAAAATACAAAGAACAAAAGAGAGGGGGAGAGGGAGAGAGAGAGATTAGACTCTGTGCACACCAAAGATGTAATTTTGGAATCTAGGTGAGGTTTGGTGGGGAGAAGCCTGGAGCCGACAACCAAGAAAGGATTCTTGAGACATTTTTAGTGCAAAATGGTGGTTTTATTAAAACATAGGGAGAGGACCCATGGGCAGGAAGAGCTGCTGCCCTGGGCTTGTGAGGAGTGGCTGATTATGTACTTGGGAGTTGGGGGAGGTAGGAAAAGGCAGGTGTTCAAAATGATTTATGTATGCTAAACAGGACCTACAAGATATTTGAGGCCTCGCCGTTGTCAAATTAAGGTTGTTTTTCCCTCTAGTAAAGCATTAACATTAAGATAATAGGGAGTTTCCTTCCGGAAATTAGGTTATTGATAAGAATGCTTTATTCCTGTAAATCACTAAGGCATTTTGTAAACCGAGGGAGACTTAGGTCTATAAGACAATGATCTCTAAAAATTAACTATTAGCTTTTCCTTTCCCTTAGCTTTAGGGCAGTTGGGAGTGCCTGAGGAATGTCACCCATATCCCACCTGGGAGGGGGAGTCATTTGTGGGGCGTCAGCTTGTGCTCTGTTCTCAGCAAGACCTCTGTTCCCTCATCACCCAGACCCAAGAAGTGGATGGGAAAAAGGACGGGGGGTAGGAGGATGGGGTGGGGTGGGTGAAAGGAGCTACAAATAAGAAGCCGGAAAAGTAAAAGAGGTAGAAGTCGAGATAGTGGGTCATGGAAAACAAGGAAATTTCAAAAAGGATGAAATAGTGAAAAATGCCAGATACCTGCAGATAAACCAAGTAAAATGAGGATAAAATGTGCCCGTTGAATTTGACAAGTAAGTATGACATAGGTAAGCCAGGTCCGAGGACCCCAAAGGGGTCCTGCAGGACCAGCCAAGAGGGTTCTCGGCTTCTTGCAGGATAAAAATCAAAATGAACCAGAGGGAAGTGAGAGCGGAGTTTACTGAAGATACAGAGAAAGTGCAGATTGAGGCAGAGTGTCTGAAAGACTCTGAAAGGAGAGTGAGTCTCTCCTTTGCTTGTGGTCTGGTGTAGATGTCCTCTCTGGCACCCAGGAACTGGTTTAATTTTTATTTATTTATTTATTTATTTATTTATTTATTTATTTATTTTTTAAATTTATGATAGTCACACAGAGAGAGAGAGAGAGGCAGAGACATAGGTAGAGGGAGAAGCAGGCTCCATGCATTGGGAGCCCAACGTGGGATTCGATCCCGGGTCTCCAGGATCGTGCTCTGGGCCAAAGGCAGGCGCCAAACTGCTGCGCCACCCAGGGATCCCCCCAGAAACTGGTTTAAACAAAGACAGGTGTCCAGGTACCCTCCATAAGTCATTTATACCCTCGAGAGAGGGGGTCTGTCTTGGTGTCAAGGTGTCTGGAGTCAGTGGTCTGAAAAACATATATGATGATCCCACAGGTCACTCCTTAGACGTTATCTACTGTGCTGGAAGATTCCAAAGAAGTCATTAACTCCCTAACTCTTACAAAGAGAACATATTATAAAGTATGTGTAGGGCAGGGATGCAGGTCGTAGCAAAAACAGAAGCAGGAAATGGAGCAAAAAAGCAATTCTTCACGGAGTCTTTTTAGTTTCTCTAACTCAGGTAGTTTCATCCATACTGAGAGAAGTGGTCACCACCCAAACACACATTCTATAATATTCTAAAAAAAATATTCTTTTAAAAAAGTATCAGGGGAACAACCTGGAATCCTGTTCCCTTGTGCATTGATATCAGGTAGTTTACATAGAACAAAGAGAAGGAAAAATTAGCTCATTTGGATTTTACCATCCATCAGGTGATTCGTTTTTTTTAAATGAATGTTTGTCATTCCATGATTGCTTGGATAATTGCTAAAATGTTCATCCCTTAGAACTTAAGTAGGAAGATAGTGAAACATTCTGCATTCTTCCCCTTCGTAATAATATTCACTGAACTACCTACAGCAAAGACATACAGCTAAGGAGTAGTTTCAGAACTATATTTCTAATCCTACAGGAGATTTTTAAAGACAAAGAAATAAACCTAAAGGAATTCACTAGGGGATAAGCCAAACAAAAATGCATTTTCATTTTTTAACTTCAACATGCATTTTCAGTTGACTGACTGCCAATAGCTGGAAAGCTAGTTTCGGCCTATGTCAAAGGCAGTAAAATAAGTGCCCTTCATGGAGGTGTCCACTCATGGAAAATGGGTATCTACATCGTGTAGGTTTGTCTAATGGTCACCCAGAGCAGCATCTGCTGTTCAGGTGCCAGCTAGAGATAATCCCATGAAAGCAAAGCTGGCACCAGTACACATATGTTATTTTCTGGAGCCAATTTACATTTTGTGCTTTTGTCTATCTGAGCCAGAACAGCATAAACAATGCCAAACCCGGTTTTCTGATTATTTTCAGGCTGATTGAATCTGGCACATGACATGGTTTTATCTAATTAACCCACATGTGGTACAAAACAAAACAAATTTGAAATGGAAAGCTCTTTCTGCCTTTATTGAAAGACTGAGGTGAATATATAATTATTTTGTCCTTGTCTCTCAGCCAGATTTATAGTTGAGAGAGGAGGTCTTTTCTCCCGGATAGCAAAACAAGTTCTTTGTATTACCTGCCTATTATAATTAAAATGTATTATGTTTTACATTTTCCCAAATCTAGCCCTTCCCTTTTCTCTCTCCGTTCCAAAGAAAAGAAGTGGGTGGAAGATGTGTTCCTAATTGTGGCATAATAAGAAATATAGTTGGTCTTCGTCCCTGGTGACTGGCACTAATCTCCTAAAAACCTCTGAATTTCTTGAGTAATAGGAGTGCCTTATTATTCACAAGGAACTTCTTTAGAGCAGCCTGAGTTTGTTTATGCTAATGAGTGGTTTAAGGTGGAGTCCCTAGATAGCTTCAGGATGGGGCCAGTCACAAAAACCAAGTAATTAGAAAGTCCTCACTTTCAACCCCACCCACCATCTCTGGGAAGGAGAAAGAGGCTGGGGGGATACATAGTAAACTCTATAAAAACTCTTGAACTAGGAGATTTGATGAGCTTCTGGGCTGGTGAACTTGGAAGAGTGCACCCCGGGTCTAAGGGGATAGGAACTCCTGCTCTTGGCACTCTTTTGGATTCCATCCTATGAACCTTTTTATCTGGCTGTTCATCTGTATCCTCTATAATATCCTTTATAGCAAACTGGCAAACTAAAGTAAATCAATGTTTCTCTGAGTTCTGTGAGTTGTTCTAGTAAATTAATCAAACCCAGAGGCAGCCCTGGAAACCCCCAATTTCTAGCCAGTCAGTCAGAAGCATGGGTAGCAACCTGGACTTGCAATCAGCACCTGGAGTGTGAGACTGAGGCAGTCCTGTGGGTCTGAGCCCTTAGCCTCTGAGATCTAATGCTATCTCCAGGTAGTGTCAGAACTGAATTATAGGACACCCACTAGTATTGCAGAATGGCCTCGTGTGGGGAATGCCCCCACCCCCCGCCCTGGCCCCCAGCCCACATTTGGTGACCAGGAGTATCTGAAGTGTTTAGTGTAAGTAGTAAAGGAGGAACACAGGTATGTTTTTTTTTTTCCTTTATACTCATAAACACATGGATTGTTTGTAAAAAAAAAAAAAAAAAAAAACCCTCAAAATTGGATGAGTCTATCTTTTTGAAAAAGAATGTTAGGCAAAGTAAAAGATCAGCTATCAATTTAGGGTTGTAATTCTTTCATACTTATTATATTATAAAATGGTAGTCTGAAACCCAGCATCATATTCCTCATTTAGAAGTGCTTCAGAACATCTAACACAGCAGTGAGTACTGTGGTACTCAGTCAAATGCTGTTTCATGTTGATGGCAGCAATAAAGTTGTTAGAATAGGAAGTGGTATATAACCACCATTTTTTAAAAAGATTTTTCCTTATTTATTCATGAAAGACACACACAGAGAGAGAGAGAGAGGCAGAGACACAGGCAGAGGGAGAAGCAGGCTCCATGCAGGGAGTCCGAGGTGGGACTCGATCTTGGGACTCCAGGACTCGATCTTGGGACTCCAGGATCATGCCCTGGGCCGAAGGCAAGTGCTAAACCGCTGAGCCACCCTGGGATCCATCCCCAAACCACCATTTTTAAAAGATTTTATCTATCGGAGAGAGAGAAAGAGAGTGTGCACACACAAGCAGAGGGAAGGGCAGAGGGACAGGAAGACTTTTTGCTGAATGGGGAGCTTTACTTGGGGCTCAATCCTAGGACTCTGACATCATGATCTTCGCCAAAATCACATGCTTAACTGACTGAGCCACCCAGGTGTCCCCATAACCACCATTTTTTAAGAGAGAAGAGCTTTCTCTAAAATGATGCTAAAAAAGTAAAATACACTTAAACATAAATCCTTTAGAGTGGAGCAGAGCATAGGCCAGGCATAACTTGGCTGGCATGGTCCCATGGATGGTATGTTCTGGATTTAGTGTAAAATGCGGTCACAGGTGGTGGGAATTCAACTGGCACAACTCCTATATGCTATGGGGTCAAGGCTGAGGTGATGACCCACAAGTCAAGTGGTAGGCTCGCAGGTAAAGCAGTCGGTTATATATAAGGTGATTAAGCGAATAAATAAATGTCTTGAAGAGGAATTGGTTATTAACTTTTGAAGGTTCAGATATAAAAAAGGGAAGATTAGAAAAATCTGTGGTATTCAGTTAGAATCAGTGTAAATTCAGTTTTTTATTTATATCCTAGTTCATCTATATATGTTTTCCAGTGCTGCTATAAAATTACCACAAGTTTAGTGGCTTAAAACAGTACTCATTTATTAGCCCACATTCTGTAAGTCAGAAATCCAAGGGGACTCAGTTGGATTCTATGTTCAACGTCTCACAAAACCAAAATCAAGGTGTTGGTCAGGCAAGGCTTTTACCTGGAGGCTCTGGGAAAGAATCTGTTTTAGTCGGGTTGTTGACAGAGTTCTGTTTCTTGCGGTTGTAGGACTGACGTCCCAGTTTCCTTCTGGCTGTCAGACAGGGCCATCCTCAGCAACTTGAGGTTACCTGCATCCTTCAACATAGTGTCCCTTTATCTTCAAGCCAGCAACAGCATGTCAAACCTTATTGTGCTTGTCATCTCTGACTTCCCTTCTGCTTCTAGATGGAGAAAAGTCTCTGCTTTTAAAGGACTCACCTGAATAGGCAAAGCTTACCTACCTGAACCATCTTATTTCAAGGTCAAATGATTCGGGACTTTAATTATAATCTGCAAAATCTCTTCACAGCTGTACTCATGTTAGTGTTTGAGTGAATAAATGAGAGACAAGATTCTTAGAGAAACAATCTTTAGAATTCTTTTTCTCATACTATCAATGGATTAGTACATACTTATATGGAAAGCTTTGGAAATATTTGCATGTGTGGGTGTGTATATTGAATACATATCTTTGGAAAGAGCCTAGAAATAATGATACCCCAGCAAAAATGAGTACACCTTGTACTCAAATGGTTTCTAAATACCATTCCCCACTAAATGGAAATAGGGTTTCTTGGATAATTCTATGGTTGAAGCAGGGAAAGTACAAAAGGCTTTGTTGTAACAGAAAGTAAGGAGTGCTCAAAAATGATAGGCCATGTGCAAAGGATCAGGGGCCAGCCTGAAGGAATTCTCATTGGCCAAATGTGACCATCTAAATAATGATACTAAAGGATTTTAACCTACTGAGTAAAATAGATTTCCAAAAGTCCTTATTTGTCTAAATGGATACACAAGGAAAAAGGGAAAGCTGAATGTCATCTAATAATGTTGAAGAGATGATGGAGTTAGAAATAACTGTCTTGGGATCCCCGGGTGGCTCAGTGGTTTAGCGCCTGCCTTCGTCCCGGGCCGTGATCCTGAAGTCCCGGGATCGAGTCCCACGTCGGGCTCCCTGCATGGAGCCTGCTTCTCCTTCTTTTTTTTTCTTTTTTTTTTTTTTTTAATATTATTTATTTATGATAGTCATACAGAGAGAAAGAGAGAGGCAGAGACACAGGCAGAGGGAGAAGCAGGCTCCATGCAGCGGGAGCCCGACGTGGGACTCGATCCCGGGTCTCCAGGATCGCGCCCTGGGCCAAAGGCAGGCGCCAAACCGCTGCGCCACCCAGGGATCCCCCTGCTTCTCCTTCTGCCTGTGTCTCTGCCTCTCTATTTCTCTATGAATAAATAAATAAAATATTTATTTAAAAAAAAATTACTGTCTTGCAATCACAAATGATTCAGGCAAAAATATCAGTGGATGCTAAAATCAGTGTGTAAAAGTCTGATAAGGAATGGGTTATTTACAAAGCCTGAGTATCTTCCCACAAATCACATACCAAATGCTTATTGATTATTCATTAACTATACAGTGAAATCTAGTATGTACTATCTTCACCAAGTGATAATAGTATGACCAGTAATGGGACAAACTGCCATTGAATGTTTCCCAATACGATGTGCTGAGAAAAACAGACTATCTCTGTGGTGTTATTTCTGCTGAAATGCATAGCTTTATTTAAATCTTGAGGAAACACCAGACAAACCTTTGCAAAGAATACTGCAGAATTACTAGGCTACACTCCTCAAAAAATGCCAAGGTCACCTAGAGACAAGGAAAAATTGGGAACAGTTCCAGCTTGAAAGAGATCAGAGGCATGACAACTAAATGGTTCTAGACTGGATCCTGGATCAAGAATAAAGGGGGAGGGACGCCTGGGTGGTTCAGCGGTTTGGCTCGGGGAGTGATCCTGGGGTCCTGGGATCAAGTCCCATAGCGGGCTCCCTAAGGGGGCCTGCTTCTGCCTCTGCCTGTGTCTCTGCCTCTCTGTGTGTCTCTCATGAGTAAATAAATAAAATATTAAAAAAAAAAAAAGAATAAAGGGGGAAAAGGGAAGAAGTTTCCTCTTTGTTTTGTTATCAAGGATTTTTTGAAACAAGTGGCAAAATTTGAATGGAATCTGTGGCCTAGATGGCAGTATGTATTGATGCTAATTTCTTGATTTTTATGTGTATACTATGGTTATGTAGAAGAGCGTCTCCATTTTTGGGACATGCACACCATAGTATTTAGGAGTTATAGGGCTGTGTATCTATAACTTACACTCAAATGTTTCAGCAAACAAAGTTTAGAAAATCCTGTATTGGGATGCCTGGGTGGCTCAGCAGTTGAGCATCTGCCTTAAGCCCAGGGCGTGATCCTGGAGTCCAGGGATCAAGTCCCACGTCCGGCTTCCTGCCTGTAGCCTGCTTCTCCCTCTGTCTGTATCTCTGCCTCTCTCTCTCTGTGTCTCTCATGAATAAATAAATAAAATCTTTTTGAAAGAAAGAAAAGAAAAGAAAAGAAAAGAAAAGAAAAGAAAAGAAAAGAAAAGAAAAGAAGGTTGAATTGTGTCCCCCAAAGAGATAAAGTTTGAAGATCTAACCCTATCCCTGTGAATGTGTCCTCATTTGGAAATGGGATTTTTGTAGATGGAATCACTCTAAGATGAGGGCATACTGGACTAGGGTAGACACTAAATACAGCGACTGTTGACCTCATAAGGAGAGAGATATTTGGAGGCATGGGGACACAAAGAAGAAGGCCATGTGATGGCAGAGACAAATGATGGAGTGATGCAGCTATGAGTCAAGGATTTCCAATAAACAACGGAAGCTAGGAGATGAGCATGGAAGAGATTCTCCCTCAGGGCCTCCAGAAGGAACCAACTCTGTTGACACCTTGATTTCGAGCTTCCAGCCTCCAGAACTCTAAGTGAATAACTTTCTGTTGCTTCAAGTCACCCAGTTTGTGGTACTTTGCTAGGACAGCCCTAGGAAACTAAGACAAATCAAATCACTTGCTCGCTATTAACACCAGCATCTTAGGCGTATGATTTTCTGAACTTGAGTATTTTAAAAGAGCAGCTGAGAGAACAATACAGTAATGTATTTCTATGTACACATAAAAAAAATTTGTTATTTTTCTACGCACACATCTTTCATCCACATACCTATGGGACTCTTAAATATGATGTCACTGTGTCTGCTGTGATCAGAATATGTGTGTTAGGGTTGAAATCCTAACCCCCAAAGGTGATGATATTATCAGGTAGGGCCTGATAAGGCAGTTAGGTCATGCAGGTGGAACTGTCATGAATGGGATTAGTGCTTTTATAAAAGAGATAGGCAGAGCTTCCTTAGCTCCATTTGCCATGTGAGGATACAAAACAAGAATTCTATTACCCAGAAGAGGGCTGTCACTTGACCATGCTGGTACCCTGATCTTGGACTTCCAGCTTCTAGAACTGTGAGCAATAAATTTCTGTTTACAAGCCACCCTGTCTATGGTGTTTTGTTACAGCAGCGCAAATGGACTATGACACTATCTTTTAATTTTCATTTCCTTCCTGGATAGTGTCCCCTTTAAGATGGCCAATACGATAAGGCAGACTGAGGTAGTGGAGAGAGTAGCAGAGAATTAGATGAATTAGATCTGAAGCCTGCTTTTGGAACTGACACCACACAGGTAAAAATGCCTAACGATGTCTGACACACGGTAGTATACATCCAGTAAATATATATGTAAGTGTGTGTGTGTGTGTGTGTGTGAGAGAGAGAGAGAGAGAGAGAGAGAGAGAGAGAGAATTGCTATGCAATAATTCTGAGGAGCTTGCTTTAAATTTAAGGTGGAGGAACTGACATTCTTCACAGGTTATGTCAGGATAAATAATGAGACAATAAATGTAAAATTTCTTTTTAACCTCTAAACCCTCCTGCAGAGAACATTTACATCATCTGTAAAAATGTTACCATCACACTAATGCATGCTCACAATACTATTTGCAGTTCCAGATTATTGGGTTTGCCATGGTTAAGTGGTTAAATAATAACCTGGAAAAAAAAAAAAACAACCTTGATAATTTCCAGTGTGGAATGATCACATTTGGGCCTGAAATCATATAAAAGCAAATGAGTAGGAGAGGTTTTACGGAGAGGGAAACAGGTTCAGAGGATCATGTAATTCCCTCAAGGTCATGGCTTTAAGAAGAAGAGACAACATGGGTAACTTTCTTATTTAAAATTCCTAAAATGCTGCTGTCAGTCATCTCTTTAGAACACAGCTTAGCCAGAAGTAAACATCTGCTTTGAAGCACAGAGTGTTGATGGTACCTGAGAAACTAATCCACCTATTACTATTTATAACAGAATACATTTGATTGCTTCATTTATTTTCCCAGTGGGTGGAAAATTCATCTTGGCATTCCATAGCCCAGAAGCATGTTTTCATGTGTTTTTTTTTTCTTAAATTAAATACACCCTACAAGGAAATAACGGTATGATGATCCAAGGCCGTTTGCAACAGAAAAAGCATGTGGACAAACACAACTAGGAAATATAAAACATTGTGGGTTTTTTTGTTTGTTTGTTTGGGTCTCATCTTTGTTTTTGTGGCAGATTCTATGTGAATATGTGAGGGTTTTTTTTTTTTTTTAATATGTGAGGTTTTGAGACGAAAGTCTATTGGATTGTTTGAACCCACACTGAATAGCAAAGAATCTCTAATACTGACAATACAAACTGTGCTACTCTCTTCCCATTTTACTTGTTCTTCCTACTTTATGGCTGTGAAAATGTATTGAACGCAAAACGGACTGGAGGTGATGTGGGCTTGCCCTTCCAAATACTTTTATTTTTCCCAACCCTGTGAAAAAACAAAACTCAGTCTCATTGAGGTGATGTTCCCCGACTCCGGCCCTGAGAACAGTGTGACCTTTTCAGGGTTGGCTGCATGGGGTCCACGTAGAACCATACTCTGACAACAGACTTACCAGATACGAGTTCAGAAGGAGTTTTGAAAGCACTGTCTAACCGTTAAGAAATTTCTTACAACAATAACCAATTTTTATATCCTTACTTTTTCCTCATTCTCCTAAAAAGTGTCAGGTATTACATTCCTTGCCACAGCCTATGTTTTAGTACATTCTGTGTACATATTTCGTTATCCTATCCAGCTACTGCTGCTGCTCTATACTATACAATATCTACTCCATCACAAACTACAAAAAAGCCCAAATTGTTGTTCTGCTGGCAGCCAGCATTTGGTCTAGGCCTAATGTTCTGAGAAATGACCTACGAGAAGCGATGCAAAATATAAGTTCAAGATTTCTCCCTACACTTTGTCTATTTTTCAGCCTTCTAAGCTGTCATTTTGTTATGGTTTAGTAACTTCTCTCTAATGTTTGTCTGGACAAAAAGGAAGCAAACAGCTGCTCCTAAAAGAGCTGATAATGGTGACTTATTAACTGTAGTTCTTCTTCTACGGTGCTGATTCTCAACCTTGGCTGTACATTGGAATCCCTGGCAAGCCTGTAAAATTCCCAGTGTCCACACTGTACCCCAAACCAATGAAATCAGAATTCTGGGGGTGGAACCTCTGTAATTCTAACGCTGCCCAAGTGATTCCAAAGGTAGCTAACATTGAGCACCGCTGAGCTAGTCAATCAATAGCTTTTCCACCTTGTCTATGACTGTTCCCAATTGGACTTGAGTTTTTGGAGGTTCTCAATTGGACTTGAGTTTTTGGAAGTTCAGATGTGTCTGAACCTCTGTTCTTATACTCTCAGTGCTGACCCCGGACCAACCAGAACATTGGCCTGGCTGACCAATGTCCACCCTGAATACCTCTGCATTCTTTTTTTTTTTTTTAAATAAATTTATTTTTTATTCGTGTTCAATTTGCCAACATATAGAATAACATACCTCTGCATTCTTACTAACTGACCAGCGTGGACCTGGAATAAGCAGGGAGAGAATTCTAGTTCTCCTTCAATATTGTTGCTTCCCTTCTTCTGTAGTGATAAAATTGCTTCTATAATTTAAAGATAGGGAAAAGGACACCCAAGTTCTCTTTTCTGTTTAAACTCCCTTCCTAGGGATCCCTGGGTGGTGCAGGGGTTTAGCACCTGCCTTTGGCCCAGGGCGCGATCCTGGAGAGCCGGGATCGAATCCCACGTCGGGCTCCCGGTGCATGGAGCCTGCTTCTCCCTCTGCCTATGTCTCTGCCTCTCTCTCTCTCTGTGTGTGTGACTATCATAAAAAAAAAAAAAAAAAAAAAAAAAAATTAAACTCCCTTCCTAGGTCATCTCATCCAACCACCTGGGTTTTTATACACTCTATTAGCCAATGAGTTTCAAATTTATGTCTTCAGTTTGGGCATCTTCCTTGAACCCACACTTCTTTTTTTTTTTTTTTTTTTTTACTTATGATAGTCATAGAGAGAGAGAGAGAGAGAGAGAGAGAGAGAGGCAGAGACACAGGCAGAGGGAGAAGTAGGCTCCATGCACCGGGAGCCCGACGTGGGATTCGATCCCGGGTCTCCAGGATCACACCCTGGGCCAAAGGCAGGCGCCAAACCGCTGCGCCACCCAGGGAACCCCCCACACTTCTTCTTTAACAACTTACTCTACTTGGATGTCTAGTAGCTCTTAAAACTCAACATGTCCAAAAGTGAGCTCATGACAATACCCTTCCAAACCACCAATACCAGAAACACCGCCCTCACAGCCTTGATGGCAACTCCATCTTCCAGCAACTGGAGCTGAAAACCTTCAGATCATCCCTGACTCTCTACAAGTCACATCCAATCTGTTTCTGTTCATCCTACACTAAAATTCCTGTTCATTATACTTTAAAAATATATCAAGAATCTGGGCATTTCTCACCACCTCTACTGTGTGTGTGTGCGTGTGCGTGCATGTGCAAGTGTCTGTATGTGGTTCAAGGCATCGTCATTTCTCATCTGGATCATTGCAACTGCCTCTCAACTTGCCTCCCTGCTTCTACTCTTGCTTTCTTTTAGTCTATTCTCAAAACATCAGCCACAGCGATCTTGTCAAAACATGTTACATCACATTACTCCCCTGCACCAAATCCTCCAAATGCTTCCCATTTCACAGGAGTAAAAGCCAAAAGCTTTACTATGACTTAAAGGACCCTATATGGTCTGGCTCCGAGTTATGCTTCTGTCCTTATTTCCTACTACTCTCTCCTTCTGCTCACATCCACCTTTTTGTTGTTTATCCAACACAGACATTTTCTTACCTCAGGGCATTTGACTCTATTCCAATTGCTCAAGGCTGAAATTCAGCTGGGTTTCAACATGAGGCCCTAGGGGATGTTTATGACTTGCATTAGTTTTTATTGGTTTGGGCATATGCTGTGACTGGGCAGTGCCTGTGTCATACTGGTCATTGAATATTTTGAGTATCAACATGCTTTCTAACCTGAAATGCTCTTCTGGTGCCCTCACATCCCCGAGATCCCTACTCAGAGGTCACAGGAAGACATTTCCTGGCTACCCTATCTAACATTACATACAAATTTTACTTCCCATTCTCTTTTTAATTTTTCTCCTCGTATTTGTATTAGTTATCCACTGCTGCATCACATATTCCCCCCCAACATATAGTGGCTTAAAATAATATTGAATATTTTCTCAAGCAGTTCTGTGAGGCAGAAATTCAGGAGCAGCTTAGCTGCATGGTTCTTGCTCAGGCTGCATCAAGATGTCAGCTAGAGTTATAGTCATCTTGGTAGGGGCTGAGGATTACACCACACAGTCCTTAGTTGGAGGAAACAAAAGGGCAAGAATAGCAGAACACAAGAATCACTGGAGGCCACCATGGAGGCCAGCTACCAACAGTATGCCCATGGGTCCCCACATGTTCACATGCAAACTATACTCGTCTCCTCCCAAGCCTCATCTCATTTGAGCATCAGCTCAAAAATCTAAAATCTTGTTATCTACCTCAAGTCTGGTGCAGGTGAGACTCCACACAGGCTGTTACTTAGGTATAGCTCCTCCAGTATGGTTTCTCTTGACCTGAAGGCCTATGAAGTAAGGGGTCCAGTTATCTGCCCCCAACATATCCCACATAAAATGGTGGAATGTGCAAAGGATAACCAATATAGGTGCTTTGCTCAAAGGGGGAAATGGGAGGAACATAGGTATCACAGGGTTATAGTGATTCTGAAATTCAACAGGGTACAAGTTGGCACTTCCTTGATTAGGACTTGAGGCCTGGGAATAACTTTTTGTGGCATTTGGTTACACACTGTGGGCTTTCAGTTCTGCCCTTTGAGTTATCTTCTGTTTTCCATGAGAGGTAGCCCATGTGTGCAGGGCTAGTTTTCCCAGCCTGATCCCTGTCAGTGTGAGACTCCATTTCATCATGTATTTGTCAATTTCAGTCCAAACTGATGACATTTCTGAAAATACAATTCTCTTCAAAAGTCTTCGGTGGGGTGCCTGACTGGCTCAGTCAGTAGAGTAGGTGACTCTTGATCTTGGGGTTGTAAGTTCAAGCCCCACATTGAGCAGAGAGATTACTTAAAAATAAATAAATAAAAAATAAAAATAAAAAAATAAAAATAAATAAATCAGCCTGAGTTGTGTTGTGTGTGTGTGTGTGTGTGTTTTTTTTTTTTTTTTTTTTTAAATAAATGTTATTTGGGTTTATCCCATTGGACAAAAACCACACCTTGGCTTCTGTCTACTTGGGGCTTCTGCCAGAGTGTTAAAGGATGACATTTTTAATCTTCTAAAAGTTGTATTCTTTGACTGAATGGTTCCTAGAGATATTTATTTCCTTAGATCATTCTGAGTTCTTTTCTTTTCTTTTTTCTTTTTTCTTTCTTTTTTTTTTTTTATCATTCTGATTTCTTAATGAAGGAATCAATAGCCACTCTCTCGTGTTCCACTTTAGATCAGGCTCTCATGATGGTGCTCTGATTTGATCTCTTCCCAGAGCCATTTCTTAATGGCAGCATAGTTTGCCATTGGAGAGGTTGGGAACTTACAATTTATCCCAGATTTGGGGTAGGAAGCAAGAATCACTGGAGGCCATCTTGAAATAAAAATACCTTAGTATTTAACAATATCTAACGCACTATATCTTACTTATTTGCTTTGTCAGTTGTCCATCTAGCATGAAAGCATGTGGCAGAGGGATTTTTGATGGGTTTATTCACTACTATATCCCCAGTGCCTGGTTTATATTAGATACTCAATAAATATGTGTTAAATGACTGAAGTTAGACCTTGTTTCTTGGCCTCTCTTGTGGCTAGATGTGGCTATGCAACTAAATTTGACCAGTGAAATGTGAGCAAAAGTACTGAGTGCCATCTCTAGGTTGTGCACGTAAAGATAAAGTTGTCCCGCAATTTCTTTTACTCCCTCCTCACCAGCTGGATTATTTATGTATTAGACATAGAAATGGGAAATACCCTAGAGAAGCCAGAGCAGCACAGTAGAAGCCTGGACCCTTGACACCCTAATACAGTAACACCATCACTGTACTAGCCCTGGCCGGCATATGCTAGGATTAGTACGTGAGAGCAAATTTCCAAGCTGTTTAAACCATAGTTATTTTGAGTCTCTACTATTACAGCTAAACCTGTAGTTTAACTAATATGTTACATGAGTGAGGGGGGCTAGAGAGAAATATAATCATGCCTGAAAATAGCCTGAGAAAGTAAGATAAATGGCCATCTAGCACTTAGAGAATGACAAATACAGAACTCCTCATATGTAGTCTTACATCGTAGGAATATACCACCATTTATCCATCTATTATTATTTCTTTTTGTCATTTTGGGTTTTTTTCCCTAGTTCTAAGATAGAATTGATATACATCACTGTATAAGTTTAAAGTGTACAGCATGATAGTTTGATTTACAATCCACCCATTACTGATAGGTATGTAAATCATTTCTAGTTTTATACTCTATGAATCATGCTTATATGAAATTTTGGTGCAGGACTTGGTAAATCCACATACAGTGGAATGGCTAGATAGGAAAATATTCAACCTTAGAAAATTCTGTCAATTTTTCAAAAAAGTACTAATTTACAAGCCCACTAGCCCAAGTCAAGTCAGGGCATGAGAATTTTAGTTTCACATTCTCACAGTAGCTTTTTTCTTTCATTTTAGTAACTCTGTTGAGTGTATGGAGGTATCTCACTATAATTTTAATATGCATTTCCCCCATGATAGATAAAGTGGAGCTCCTTTCCATATATTTACTAGCCACTTGGATATATATATATATATATATATATATATATATATATATATTAAGATTTAATTTATTCATTCACGAGAGAGATAGAGGCAGAGACACAGGCAGAGGGAGAAGCAGGTTCCATGCAGGGAGCCCGACATGGGACTCGATCCTGGGTCTCCAGGATAACACCCTGGGCTGAAGGCGACGCTAAACCCCTGAGCCACCAGGGCTGCCCTTGGATATCTTTTTAATGTAAAGTACTTGTTCAAGTATTTTGCCCAGTTCACTTTATTTTTTGAGAATTTAAATAGTATTAATCACTGTATTTATTCAGTATACTATGTTGGATATGTGATACTAAACACTTTATGCTTACCTTATGTGTACAACCACGTTCGGTAGCTCTGTAACTCATTTTCGTTTCATAGTTGAAGAAATCAAAGCCCTGAGATGTTCAGAAGTTCACTCAACGTCTGTCAGTTATAAGTAGTAGAGCCAAGATCTAAACACAGGTCGATCTGACAAAGCCTGAAACTTGCATGACAAATCCAGGATGGGTAACATGGGAATCATTCCCTCTCTTCAGACTGAATTTATCCTCATTACTGTAATCATTTTTATGACTCTCCCTCTGTCAGAGATTGTTTTACTGGAATCCCAGGAATAAGAGCTATATTGGTTGGCTGGCCTCTGAGGACTATTCAGGAGGGTCTTGAACACTAACCTCTGTGGAGTACCTTCGGGGACACTCAACCCCAATCACAATCCTGGAAGCATACAAGGCCATGGCTCCTTTTTAGGAGTCAAGTCAAATAGGAGAATGCTAGGTTTTATCCACAGAAATGGAACTCTTGTTGGCTTCCAGAAGACATTAGAGATGGAGCAATGTCATGAAATGTCTATGTTGTGCTCAGTGCCTTCCAGTTATGCCAACCAAGTTCCAGTTTCACTGCGGACTGTACTCTTGTGCCAGGTATTTATATATTGCTGGGTAAAACTATAAACAGCTTTATTTCTATTCTGAAAGAGATTTCAAGATAAAACACACTGAGGGTGTAGCTCTGTAATGTTTTAGCAACTGAAAGCCAAGAGCTGCTGGAACTAAAGTTAAGAACTCTTTGACGACAAATTTAATTATTATTAGAAAACATATATAAAGTGCTTGCATTGACAGCTCAAAAAAAAAAAAAAAAACCAAAACTACAACACAGCTTTCCATTTATTTGGCATCAAGGTGCAATTTGCGAACCACCTTCATACATGTTATCTCATTTGGCCATCACAAACCCCTGAAGGTAGATTGGACAGCTGGTCTTATTATGATTAATATTTCCATTTTACAAATGAAGCCACCAAACCTGAGAGAGTTTCAGTGTTTGCTCGAGGTCACAAAATTCTTAAATGTCTCTGCCAGGTCTCAAATTTAGGTCTTCTGCCCCTTGCCCCCACACTACGCTTTCTCTTACATACCTGGCCATATTTACAAAGGATGTGAATACTCGCAGGAGCTGGCTTAGAGTTAAAACATCAGGACAATGAGGAGTTCCCTAAGAGAGAGCGTTTTTGGAAAAGGCATAGTGGTGGGGTTCAAAATGGCCAGTGCTGTGGAAAGTTTCTGTTTGATTCATTTGTCACAGCTAAAGGAAGCTTTCAGGGGAATTTCTCTCCCATGCCACTGACAAGAGTCTTCAGAACTTTCCCCAGTTAAAGGAGATTTCTTTCATCCCTGCAGCCAGCAGAGGTCTGTGACAGCTACTCTGTAATGTTAGAACCCACAGATGGAAGCCACTACCCTTGCCTCAGATCTGAGTTTACCAATAAAATAATGCAAGCCACCTTCCAGAAGATAGCAAATATTAGTGAAAGCACATTTCTCCTCATTTCCCCAAGCAACAGTACTCATCATCAGAAAAACAGAGAGAACAAATGTACGTCTTTCCATTCCCCAGTAGAATTCTTTATGCTCACTATACAGCTCAGTATTTTAATGCTGTTAAAGAAAAAGGAATTCTAACCCAAATTTAGCATGTTTGCTATTCATGAAAATTTGACAAGTTGTATAAAGCACTGTCACTATAAAGATTATTTGACCATGGAATTATAGGGATGAGTGCTGGAGCACGATGGTTTTTATTACTGTTGATTCTAATAGGTTTAGAGACTTTGACATAACTGTTTTTGGAAAAAAAAATACATAGTTGCTCATGGGGAAAATTATAAGAAATGAAAAGCATTCCAAATTCTGGATTTTGTCAAAAGATATATATTGTCACAATCATCTTCCAAAATGTGGAAAGCTAGACGTGGGCTCAGGAGACCTAAATTCAAGTTCTGGTTCCGCCACTAAGCTATTACACAATACTGACAAGCCACGTGACTTCTCTAAGTTTCTGTTTCCTACTATCTAAAATGAGGTGGCTAGACGGCCTGAAATGTGGAGTTAGCAAAATAAGGTCTATCTGCTCCCCCCTGTAGTTCCTGGGTCGGACAGATTAGGAGTCTGTGCTTATCATTCAATAAACATCTATTCTATGAACTTAAGGTGACTTATAATTGTAGCATTCCATGATTTTATGGCATAAATGTAAAGAATTCCTAAAGAATATAAAATTGCCACAACATAAATAGGCTTATATACAAATACACACACATACACACACACACACTTAAAATGAGGAGATGCCTAGTAGTAGGTGAGTTTTACATTGTTCCTTTGTTGGAAGAGAGAAATAAATTCTTTAAAATAACTGCTTCCTCAATCTGTTGGCTTAATTTAACTTTTCACTGCAGAATCAAATTTAAGGAAGCATGACTTTTAGAATTTTCAGAAACTGAGATTCACATTGAGATACTTAATGACAAACAACAGCAAAGAATCTATGTCTCTGTATTTACTCACAGTAATGAAACAGTGATGGAAGGCAGCTAATTTAAAAATCAGATATATGTTTTCATTTATTTCCTTGGAAGATAAAGGACATACTTGGACATGTTAGCATTAGCCCAAATTGGTGAAGTTTCTTTTTGATTTCATCTTATTTTTAATCTTATCTTAGATTAAAACTCATTGTAATCCTGAATTGCCATTCCCTATCAATATCTCGTTTTACAACATATTCCTGCGTACATCCCTTTGAATCCTCCTTTTCTTTCTCTCAGGTTCCCTCTTCCCCACCCCAAAATATCTTTTGCTTAAACTCCTTTACCTAAAGGAATGAATAAATGATTATTTCCCAGAGGCTGTTACATATTGAAAGAAAACCATTTCCTAAAGGAATCTCTAATTGGCCAAATTTCAGGCAATTTAACAATCTCACCAGATTTTAGGGATTCCTTCATTTCCCTTAAAACATACAGGCAATTATCCAGTTACAGGCTTATTAGAATTATCTAGTTCGTCAGGCTTTTGTTTTTTTTCCCAAAGATTTTATTTATTTATTCATGAGAGACAGAGAGAGAGACAGGCACAGGCAGAGGGAGAAGCAGGCTCCATGCAAGGAGCCCGACACAGGACTCGATCCCAGGTCTCCAGGGTCAAGCCCTGGGCTGAAGGCAGCAGTAAACCACTGAACCACCCGGGCTGCCCTGGTTCATTGAACTTTTAAAGCCACTCTTGTGCAAACGGAATCAGGCAGCAATCCAGTACATGGAAGAGATAAGAGCTAACATACTCTGGTTGAGACAGTGGTGGGGATCCAGAACTTTCTCCACTCACTGTGCTTCTCTCCACCAGCCATTGCTGCAGAAGCCCACGACTCTGAGCAACTCTGGTAAAAGGCCAGCCCATATTCTCATACAAATACACACACATTCAGTAAGAGCATATGTGATGCACAAGCAGGTAACCACTCGCAAGTATCCTAAAGGAGTCTGTTGCAATAAATCATAGTCACTTTTTTTTTTAACACTGAGAATATAGCAAAATGAGAAGTGAACAGATTAAGCAATTCAGGTTTTGCCTGTTACCTCAATTTCTATCTCATATTTAAAACCTTGGTATGCTACATGGTTGGGTTATAAAATAAATAAGTGTATTCCTGAAGTCCGTGTTATTTTTTTTTGTTTGTTTGTTTTGATTTTTTTTTTTGTTTTTTTGTTTTTTTTGTTTTTTTTTTTTTGTTTTTTTTGCTGAAGTCCGTGTTATTACTAGCTCCATCAGAGGAACCATTTTTCCCTTATTCAAACTTTGAATTGAATCCAATCACCAAACAACAACTGCTTTCTCCTTTGCTGGTATTTTCCCAGCAGGTGACATTTTGAAGATTGCCTCCAGAAAGACCACCCAGATTCCACTTTTTGGTGGGTTCTAGAACTGCCTTTCTCACCCTGCAGGCACCTGCAACCCAACAGTTTCCAAATCAAGGTCTTTCACCTGTGCCAAAAACCTGTCCCTCTTCCTGGTTAATGATGAATGGTTCTGCCTTCTACCCACACGCAAAGTGAAAACCTTATAGTTACCATTAAATTACTGGGACTCTAAACTAGGCAAATTGTGTAGATTGGGATTTTTCAACCTCAGTGTTACTGACTTTTTGGGCAGGATGATTCTCTGTTCTGGGAGGCTGTCCTGTCCATTACAGGATATTTAGCAGCATCCCTGGCCTGAACCCTCTAGATGCCAGGAGACACACCCTGACCCCCTGCTAGGCTTCAGAATAAGAAGTGTCTCCAGGGGAAGCCCCCGGTGGCCCAGTGGTTTAGCACCGCCTTCAGCCCAGGGCCTGATCCTGGAGACCCGGATCGAGTCCCACGTCGGGCTCCCTGCATGGAGCCTGCTTGTGTCTCTGTCTCTCTCTCTCTCTCTCTCTCTCTGTGTGTCTCTCATGAATAAATAAATAAAATCTTAAAAAAAAAAAGTGTCTCCAGGCATTGCCAAATGTCTGCTGGAGGCAAAAATCAACCCCAACTCCATTTGAGAAGCACCAGCGTAGATGATCTCTTTATTCCGTGCAGTTCCCCACAAGTTAAGTATCATAACTTCATTCCATGTAGTGCAGACCAGGAAACTGGGCCTCTGGGAAAATCAGTGACTTGTCCTTGGTCATGAGGCTGGTGTGTGGCAGAACGGGGTTTCAGAGTACTGTTAAACCTGTCTCCCCATCTGTCTTTACTACCTCTGGAGCTCAGTTCCCTTCTGCATCTAGTTATTTTTAAGTATTTTTTTAAAGATTTTATTTTCTTAAAGTAATCTCTACACCTAACCTGAGGCTTGAACTCACAACCCCAAGATTAAGAGTTGCATGCCCTTCCCACTGAGCCAGCCAGGCACCTCTGCATCTAGTTTTTTAATCTCACCATGTTAGCCTTTCATTTGGGATGTCTGGACTCTGCTCCCTGCTTCCTATTTCACGTAGTATTGCCTCCGTTGAAGCCTGTATTTCCTGGCTAGATTATAGCAAGCAGGCTCCTAATTTATCTCACATATTTCAGTCTCTTCATTTTTCAGTTTCGCCTTCACAATTGCTGGCAGAGCTTTCTCAAATATGTTATTACATAACTGCCCTATTGAAAAGCCTTCTGCGCCTTCCATATGAACCCACAGCAGCCCTCTCAAAGGGTGGTCCCAAGACTGGTATCTCCGGGACACCTGTTAGAAATGCAAATCCTTGGACAAGCTGAAAGGCATCAGACATTCAAGAAATATTGTTTACACACCTGGTCTGTGCAAGACATCCAACTATGGTACGGGGACTTTTTCAAATATGGATTTGCAAGACTGTATCTGTAGATCTGGGGGTGAGTCTCAGCATCCATATTTTTATTTTTTTAAGATTTTATTTATTTATGAGAACACACAGAGAGGAGAGAGAGAAGCAGAGAAACAGGCAGAGGGAGAAGCAGGCTCCATGCAGGGAGCCTGTTGTGGGACTCGATCCTGAGTCTCCAGGATCACACCCTGGGCTGCAGGCAGCGCTAAACCGCTGAGCCACTGGGGCTGCCCAGCATCCATATTTTTAAAAAGCTCCCTGGTGATTCTTCTTTTTTAGAAATTCATTCATTCATTCATTCATTCATTCATTCAAGACACACAGAGAGAGGCAGAGACACAGGCAGAGGGAGAAGCAGGCTCCCTGCAAGGAGCCTGATATGGGTGGGACTCGATGGGGTCACGACCTGGGCCTAAGGCAGGCTCAACCCCTGAGCCCCCCAGGCGTCCCTTAAGAAGCTCCCTGGTGATCCTGATGTCTTGGGGGTGATCACGACTGTCATAATGTCGGCTGTACAAAAAATGAGAGCTGTGTCTTGCCTCCCACAACCAGCATGGTAGGAGACATATAAACAAACGCTAATGCCACCAAGGTGCAGGTGAAATAAGAGTTTGCTTCACTGTTGGGCTTTTTTTTGGGGGGGGGGGGAAGAGGGGTTTGAATTCACTTTGCATTTCCTTTACCTTGAAAGTATTTGCGCAACAGCCAAACAGCAGTCCTTATCGATAAAAGGGAAACTTTTGGGGCAGCTCAGGTGGCTCAGCAGTTTAGCGCCGCCTGCAGCCCGGGGCGTGATGCTGGAGACCCGGGATCGAGTCCCACATCGGTTTCCCTGCGTGGAGCCTGCTTCTCCCTCTGCCTGTGTCTCTGCCTCTCTCTCTCACTCTGTATCTCTCATGAGTAAATAAAATAAGATCTTTAAGAAAAAAAAAAAAAACTTTTGTTTAGAGGCAATTTTATTGGGACGCCTGGGGGGCTCCGCGGTGGAGCGTCTGCCTTCAACCCAGGGCGTGATTCTGGAGTCCCGGGATCGAGTCCCTGCAAGGAGTCTGCTTCTCTCAGCCTGGCTTTCATGAATGAGTAAATAAAAATCTCAAAAAAAAAAAAAAAAAAAAAAAAGGTTTTATTTATTTATTCATCCCAGCTCTGGCGTCCGAAGGTTCATACACACCGCTCACGGTCTCAAATATCCAGCAGTAACCCCAGATCAGGGCGGCCTGCTAAGCCGCCCCGAAAGCATCTTCCGGGGCTCTGGTCCCCTGGTGCTGCTCGCCGCCAAGGTGTGGGCGGCGGCGGACAGGTGTCCCTCCACGCTCCCAGGTGGCGGTGGGTGAGGCCGGGAGCCGCCCCCGCCCTCCGCAGCCCCCCAGGCCGCGTGGCCCCAGCCCGCGCCCGCCCGAAGGGCAGAGGGCGCCGCCGGGGGAGGCCGGGGAGGCCCGGGAGGCCGGGGGAGGCCGGGGGAGGCCGGCGGGGGGCGGGGGAGGCCGGCGGGGGGAGGCCGGCGGGGGGCGGGCCAGCGGCGCGGCGCGGCCCCGGGAAATCGAAACTCGAGCTGTTAAAGCCCTTGGGGATCGCCCTCGAGACTCCCCAGGCGTCCCCGCCCGCGTCCCTCCCGCCGTGGCCGCCCGGGACCGCCGACCTGAGCCATGTTCACCCGCACCCACGTCCGCGGGCCGCGCCCGGAGCCCGGCCCGCCGCAGGGTCCCCGCCCCGGCGTGGAGGGGGCGCCCCGGAGCCCCGCGGAGGACAGCCCCGGGCCCGCCGCCCGCCGCCCGTAAGTACTGGAGCCCGCGCAGGCGCCTCTCGGCCGCTGGGAGCTGGAGACCAAAAACGCAGGGTTTTGGTTATATCTTATTTTTTTGAATTTAATTTAATTTAATTTATTTTAATTTAATTTAATTTGATTTATTTATTTTATTTTATTTTTATTTTTAATTTTTATTATTTTATTTTATTTTTTATTTTATTTATTTTATTTTATTATTTTATTATTTTATTTTATCTTATTTATTTTATTTATTTTTTATTTTATTTTTTGTTTATTTTATTATTTTATGATTTTATTTATGATTTTATTTTATAATTTTATAAATTTTAAAAATGATTTTATTTTATTTTGTTTTATTATTTTGTTTTATTATTTTATTATTTTATTATTTTATTTTATGATTCTATTTTATAATTTTATTTCATTTTATAATTTTATTTTATAATTTTGTTTTGTTTTATTTTATTTTATGGTTTTATTATTTTATCTTATAATTTTATAATTCTATTTTACAATTTTATTTTATTTTATGATTTATAACTTATAATTTATTTTTTTTTATTTTTTATTTTTTTTTATTTATTTATGATAGTCAAAGAGAGAGAGAGAGAGGCAGAAACACAGGCAGAGGGAGAAGCAGGCTCCATGCACCGGGAACCCGATGTGGGATTTGATCCCGGGTCTCCAGGATCGCGCCCTGGGCCAAAGGCAGGCGCCAAACCGCTGCGCCACCCAGGGATCCCTATAACTTATAATTTATAATTTTTTAATTTTATTATTTTATTTTATGATTTTATGATTTAAAAATTTTATTTATTTATTTATTTATTTATTTATTTATTTATTTATTTATTTATGATACTCACAGAGAGAGAGAGACAGAGAGAGAGAGACAGGCAGAGGGAGAAGCAGGCTCCATGCCCCGGGAGCCCGACGTGGGACTCGATCCCAGGTCTCCAGGATCGCGCCCTGGGCCAAAGGCAGGCGCTAAACCGCTGCGCCACCCAGGGATCCCAGATTTTATGATTTTATAATTTTATTTTATTTTATTATTTTACATTTTATTTTATTTATTTTATTTCATTATTTTGTTTTATTTTATGATTTTATTTTATGATTTTGTTTTATTTATTTATTACTATTTATTATCTATTATTTATTATTTTATTAATTATTTTATTTTATGATTTTATTTTATAATTTTATTTTATGATTTTGTTTTATTTATTTATTATCATTATCATTATTATTTATTATTTTATTTTATTTTATTATTTTATTTTATTATTTTGTTTTATTTTATTATTTTATTATTTTGTTTTATGTTCTTTTATTTTTTTTAGTTTTTTATTTTATTTCATTGACTGGGAGCATGCAGGCTTATTTGCCTACGCAAAAGCAATCAGGAATTATTACCTTGTAAATTGAGTGGGCCCTGTCTGCGGTTCTTTACTACAAATCTGAGCTCCTGTTCCTTTCAAGAACATGGTTTTCCTGATTCTTGTGACTAGCTACACGGTGGAAAAGACCTGTGTAGAAAGGGCCTGAGCTGCTTACTAGCTTTCCAGGTATTTCCAGAATTCACACTCTTAACTGGTATGAAAAAAAAAATGTTTTCCTTCCTGTTTTAGAAGATCAGTGCCCTAAATGGTATCTTCATATCCGCTGCCAGGGTAGGGGCGGAGAGGGAATGTGTTAGGGTGTAGGAGATTCATATGCTGTGTCTGGGAGCAAGCTTGCATCTCAACAAAGTTCCTGGATAAACCACCTCTTAGGACCAGAGGAAGTAGGACTTGGTGAGGTCCAGAGCCGCTGCAGGATTTCCCGACCTGGCGTTGGTGGGTAGGTGTTCTACACAAGAACTGTTATAGGTAATTTTTATCTTGGTCTTCGGTTCAGGGTCTACATTTGGTACCTTGGAAACATTTTCTTATGCCTTGTCAGTGATCCTCTCTTTCCTCTCAGTGGAAGAAGCTTCTTTAACACAATAGTATGGGGTACACAGTGCCTTTGAAGAGCTGCCTCTGTGAATTGGAGTTGTTGCAAGTGGTTTCTTTTTCAGTTCCCCTTTTTCCATCAACTTCTAGTCACATGAAAGACATGCCGGTTGCTAAGGAATAGCGTATAACCTTATGGCCAATAAACAGTAGATTTTCTTTCATCCCTTAATTTTGAAAGAATTCATAAATATTTTTAATATTATTCGGGCTTTTAATATTATTTGGCTTGGGGTTACCCTTAGATGGAGTGGGTAACCTGGGTGATTTCAGTTAGAGATTACTTCATTTCTCTCCTTGGCAGAATGGGAGATGTCTTGCTACAATAGACATTTATTAATTCAAGTCATCTGTAGCTCAGCTGTAGCATTTAATGTAGTAGAGGTCATGGGCATACAGTCTCATGTTGATTATGAGTACCTTTTATGTGTCTGTTTATTAAAGAGTGGCTACTTAGATATAATCATTTAGATGCAAGCTCACATCAATTCCTAAATACTAGTGGTTGAATCTGTTTTTATTTGATTTTAAGTTATCTCAGAATCTTGCCAGTCCAAATTGTTCAGAAATGGGATGTTTTCTAATTAATTGTCCTGGTCTCAATACCTGAAGACCTCACTGCATACTATTTTGTGATTTTTTACCAATAGAGAGTATGTAGGAGAGTTCAGCAGCTTTCCCAGAACTGATTCATTCATTTATTAAAGATTTATTTATTTATTTATTTAAGACACGGGGGCAAGGGGTAGAGGGTGAAAAGGGCTGGAGAGGGAATGTCTCAAGCAGACTCCACATGGAGCAAGGACCCCCACGTGGGGCTTGATTCCAGAACCCTGAGATCCTGACCTGAGCTGAAACCAAAAGTTGGAGGATTCACCGACTGAGCCACCCAGTTTACCCCTATGTATTTATTTTTAAAACTGTGAACCAGTTGCAATAAGTAGAGCATTATAGGAGACATTCCCTTTTAGGTGTTTCAAATCTAAGATCCTGTTTGCACCACTCTGAATTCCTACATCTCCCTCACTAACTTCTATCTATTGTTTATTCCCACTTGTCTCCTTTAGGGGAACTGGAAAACCAAGGAAAATGGTTGCCTGGTAAATAACATCTTCGTAAAATTCACATACACACATTAAAAGCTACTAAGAAGGGGGTTTAATTTATTCAGTTTTTAATTTTTGGAGAGGAATTACAGTATTTTCTGGGAAATAAAAAGGAAGGATAAAGTGCTTAAGAAGCTTCATTTGTTCACCCTCAATATGAGCTTATTTATATGAGAAAGGATTGAGATTTAACCTTGTATTGTATGCATCCTTCCATTAATTCCTTAGGGAAGCACCAGTGTAGGCATAGGAGCATGGGCTTTGAGGCCATACTTGGGCCCACCTTCTGATTCTGCCATGACTTGCTCTCTGAACATCAACATGGTGCTTAATACTTTATGCCTCAGTTTCCTCGTTACTTAAAATGAAATAATACTAATCTCTGAGAGGCTCTTTATTTTTGTGTGTGTGTGTGTGTGTGTATGCATAAAACATCATGCCTGGCAGAAAGGAAATATCCAGTAAGTATTGGGTCCTGATAGCCTTGAATTCATTTAGCAAATGTTTATTGATCAAGTATGCTGTCACCCTGAAGTGGAGTGTTTGTACTTGTAAAAATACACTGATTTAAAACACCTTCTTACATATAAATAGATATTTTAAAGGCAATGTTTTAAAATTTTAAATTACTTCTGAGAACCTCTAATAGACTCTAAGGCAAGTCTGTGTTCTTGATTATATTTGGATTTAAGTAATTATAAGTGCTAATTCGTATCAGCTTTCCCAATTATTTTTAGTTGGTGTTTTTCTCTTGTCCTTAAATATCATAAGCCATCTACACAGATTGAAAGAGAAAAAAAGCTTATCCAAAGCTTACTTCAAATCCAAAGTAACACTTTACCTTCACTTTCCCTTTCAATATTTTGCTCTTTTGCAAATATCTCACACTCACTTATGTAATATCTAGATAAATACAAGATTAAAGCATGGGTTTTTCTGGAGGGGGGTTTTCACCTGACTTTACCCAATTCTGGGCAATAGGTTCTTGTCTGTGATAGCAACACAGCGTTCACTTCATTGAAATACTAGCCTATAATCATACTTGGAAGTGGTCCTTTAGCTTGATGCCATTTCAAGGAAATAAAAAGATATTCTGAAAATGAACCTATAATGTGGAATTTTGCCGTACAGTTTGCATCAGGTGAGCTGAATTTGTATATAAATTAATATTTGCGGCCTACTTTATACCAAGAACTGAAGAGCCATAAGAGCAATAATAATAGCAAACACATGTAATGCTTAGTATGTCAAAGTGCGTTATGTATATTAACTCTTTCAGGCCTCATAACAACCCTAGAATAACAGGATCTCTAGCTCTGTATATTTAATTAAAATTTTAGGAGGAAATAACTACTTAGTAGAAGATAAGCCCCCTATATAGCTTATAGTCTAATTGTTGGGGCGAACAGTTATTAGATAATTACAGGAATGACTTCATAAGCCAAGGTCTGAGGCAGTCTTGGGAGTAGAAGTGTTCCCAAGTGTTGAGCTACAATCTACAGGATAGTTAGGAGCTGTGTGGGTTTTTTTCTGACATCAAATGCATTATTCCAACGCCAACCAACTTTCATTCAGTTCTAACACTACCGAAAGTTTGCATGGACCCCCCAGGTTAGGGCCCGATGCCACAAGACTGCCCCTGTTTCAGACACCAGCCACAAATGGGGTCCCCAAACTATCCCATACTTCTACCTGACTACAAATGTGGGAGTTTCCATGATGCCTCTTCCCCCAGTTTGATAATTCACTAGAACGACTCACAGAAATCATGGAAATTGCTGTACTTACGATTATAGTTTTATTATAAAGGGTACAGCTCAGGACCAGCCAAATAGAAAAGATGCATAGGTCAAGATATGGAGGTGGAGTGTTGCACAGAATTCTATACCCTGTCTCGGTGGACTACCTTCTTGGCACTTTGATGTGCTCACCAATCTGGAAGGTCCTCAATCCTCGTTCAAGAATATTTATTCCAGCTCCATTACACAGGCATAACTGATTCCATCATTGGCCACTGAGTTGATCATTGAACTCAATCTCTAGCTCCTCTCCCCTCCCCAGAGGTGTTCAAGGGGCAGACCTGAAAGTTCTAACCCTCTAATCATGTGGTTAGATTTTCTGGCAAATAGCTCCCATCCTGAAGCATTCTGGGGTCACCTCATTAACATACAATCAACACTCTTATCACTTGGAATCCCAAGGATTTTTTGGAGCTCTGTGTCAGGAACCAGGGACAAAGTAAGTTTTTATAGTTTGTTATACCCTAGAAGTTTATACAGCCTCTGTGGCAGTCAGGGAAACTTGCTATTCAGATGTTCAAAAGAACTTATTGTGGGAAGCATAGTCCACTGAGGGCCCAGCTGCAACCCCTTTGTCCATTACCCTCTGTTCTGAGAGCACCTTATTCTGTGTTCTTCCAGCCAGTGTCTGAACATTCCAAGGTACTAGTGTCAGCCTGTTCCTGGCCCAGGTGGGACTCCTCTATTGGGCAATTGGGCAGCTTTTGCCAGAAGACTCCTCAACTGAACTATCCAAGATTTTCTCAGAACTGTACATCAGTCTGAGGCTTTTCCCAACTCAATCCCCCCTCCCGTCTCTGCTTTCCTAGGTTTCAGATCTGCTCATGTTCTTGAGGGTTTCACGGCCTACCCCTGCTCATTCCCCTTTTATCCTTCCTAAGCCTTCTTCCCAGTAAACCTCTTCCATGTCTAATCCTGTCATGATGTCTTCTTTTTGGAGGACCCAAACTGACACAGCCTCTTAGATAAATCATACTCCCAGTTACAACAGCTTAGACACTATGTCTGTTGAAGTGCTATATAATTGTACTGGGGAAATCCACTCCTTTTTCTAACTTCCTCTCTTTGGGGCCCTGGTTTATTTATTTCCTTACTCAAACTTCAAAACTTCCCCTAGTTTGCTGTGCTCCAGGGAAAGAAAGAATTCTGGTAACTGATAGTTTTCTTTCCCTTCATCCTCAAAGTCTCAAGGGACAGTGAAGGGTGAATAAAGGATAGCTTGGCAAGACTTCTTATTAATGGCCAATTCCTGATTTTCTCTTTTCCCTTTAAAGAGCACTGTACTACATTAGTATGAAACATTTTATAACTAGAAGGTGGGATATAAAGTGGAATGTATGATAAACTAATTATTGTTATAATGTTCAGTTTTTATGAACATCACTATCTAATAATTGTTGAATATATTCTGAATCCTGAAGTATAATGTTTTATGTTCAAGACAGATCATCAAAAACTTCTTATGTCATTCTTGACTTAGCTCATTTCAATCCAAACTAGCCACATAAAATAGTCTTAAATTAAGTACAAGTTTTTACAAACTTATGAGAGCCTGTAAGAACTGCTTTCACTATTTCCTCTTCACTGCAATGCCCCAGATTTCTCTTTTGAATCCTCACATGAGTGTGAGAAAATAAGCTTTTGCCTATAGATGTTAAATGGCATGAAAGCATCAGGCTATTACTCCTCCCTGGGGATGGAGAGCTGAATAATGACGAAGTTCCTTTTAGCGCTCTGAAATAATACTACATGGAAAGAGAAAATCTATGATTGATTTTGATGAGTAATCTTCCTGACGGCTCACTATAGATGGCTGTTCATTAGAGGGCTATAACTCAATCTTCAGATGAGGCTCATAAGCATTCAGAAAGTTTGTAAAACAACAGATAGTGTTTAACTCTTAATGATAATTATACGGCTCAATGAGCTTGTTAGGTGTCTCAGTGATTACTATATTCTAGCAAACTGATCAGTAGAACTCTATTTGACTTATTTTTGAAATGAAAAATGTGGCAAAGCATTCCAATACTGTAGTAGCTTAAAGTAAATGCCTTATGAATAGTCAAACTGGGTACCCCAAGAGAATAAAACTAAAATAACAATCAATAGCTTGAACTCTTATGTCTTGGGACTCTTAACCAAGTGCTAGACCATGAACTACGCGTCATAGAATTCCTTTTTCTCATCATCATAAATTCTTTGCCACTCCACAGTTGAAGAACCGAGTCTTGAGGGATTAAGTGATTTCCCAAGGTCTCATGTTTTGTTTTGTTTTTGTTTTTTTTTTTTTTTAGTGATAGACTCAGGTTTGAGTGCTGCTGGTTCTATCTACCAAAGTCTAGATCCTGACCATGATATGCAGCTGGAGGAGGAAGGGGTAGTACAGCTACCTAAGTTCCCATCAATCGTCATATTTTCACATCAAGAAAATAAGAATTCTATAGACTAAAGGGAGTGACACTATAGAAACAGTAATGTGACATTTACAGCTTTAAAATTCTCTGGATGGAGAAATGGTTTACATGAATGCAGTTTCTGTGGGGATTCTCTGGTCTCTGCTGCTTTTCTTAAATGACAGTTTGGTGGGCTTGCATTAGAACAGTTCTTTCACCATCCTTGTTTATGAACAACCTAAACAACATCTGCTTCCTGGTGATCTTTCAGATTTCTGACCATAGACTAGAGTAAGCAAGCATGAATGTCATTTGACATTCATGATCAAGGACGTGTATGGGCATATATGAGTTTATATATAACTGAAAAAAGAATTTAGCTCTCACCCTTACTGTATGTGATGCACTCTGAGGCTTTCTAGACTCATTCGTTAAAAATAAACCCATTAAATTGGTTTCATGACCCATTAGTGGGTTACCTGTGTACTGTGAAAAATGTAGTTCTGTGCATGGCAGAAGAGATTGCTGGAGTGGATGGAAAGAAAAGCCATTTTGGTTTGCTTAGATCCAATTTATCTTCCTGTTTATACAGGAGGGTAGAAATTATGGTTCTGTTTAGACGAATTTCTAACTTTTCTGCACCAGATTTCACTCCTCAGTATGAATGCATTTGCAGTCTGCCAAGTCTTAGGGAGCAATCATTTTTGCTCAAATACAATATCAAAAATGAGTGGGCTTTTCTCAGAAAGTCTTTGACAGCTGATACAGTGAAACAATCAATCAACAGGATGATGAAAGCATGAAAACACATAATACCTATAATATTCAGTAGAAGCAGAGCAGAAATGAGAAAAAAGAAACTTAGTTCAATTACATAGTAAGGTTATTTAATTCAAAGTCAGTAGAGTGCTGTAAGGTTATACATATTGTTAAGGTTAATTGCATCTATTCAGAATCTATTTGAATCTGAAACAAAAGCTTAACAGGAAAAAAATCATCAAAGGGAGAAGACTGCATTTGAAAGGTCTGTTCTATATCAGAGAATCAGCTAATGATGATCTTCTTTTGTTCTGTAATGTTTGAATTTTCCCCCCCAAATATGAACACTTAAAAGGGAGTCCATTAAAGTCCTATAGAAAAATGAAAGACATTTATCATCATTAAAACTCAAGGGCTCATATGGCCCCTTGTTTGTTTTGCTATGGCACCAGAGAGAGTGGAAATCCTGTGCTACCTAACCTTGTAGGAAAATCTGAGCCTCTGCTTGAAGTCTTTGTTTTAAATATTTCCTCACTAAAAAAAATCTTTGGAATATCTTCCCCTGATTTTAAAAGTAAAGTCATATCTGCTTGTTATAAAAGTTCAAACATTACAAAAATAAGATAGAAAGTAAAAGTCCCTGCAATTCTTTTTTTTTTTTTTTTTTTGGTCCCCTGCAATTCTAATCCTTAAAGATAAACACTTTAACTAGTTTGATAGGAAGACATCTTTATTTTTAAAGTGGAGGTTATGCTCTTTGACTCTTTATGCCAAGTAGAAAGTCTCAGAGCCATTATGCCTTTTGATTTCTATTGCTAATGGAAGGCAGCAGGCAGGAGAAGATATGTTCTCTTTCTAATCTTTATTTTAAAGTGAGATTGCTTGCTATCCTATAGGCAGGTACTGTTTTCACATTGGGTTATTATTTAGTTGTGCAAGGAAACAACCCTTGTTCTCACACTGGAATCTTGGATATTATCTTTTATGTAGTACTCTTCCCCAAAATGTCTGACTTGAACATCTAATCATCATTTTCTCAAATCCAGAGTGTGAAGTGTTCTATAAATTCTATAAGACAGTTTACCTGGTATATTGGTCAGGGTTCTCCAGACAAACAGAACTAATAGATTTTATATAGTATATATATACACATATATAAAATGTATAAATGAATTTTAATATATAAATATATAAATTTTATTATATATAAAATATGCAAATTATAAAATAGAGTATAATTATAATAATATATAATATTTTATAATTATATAAATATACAATATGCTTATATGTTATATATATTTATATGTGAAGAGATTATTATTTTATATATATATATATATATTTATAAAGAGATTTGTTATAAGGCTATAAAGTATTGGCTCACATAATTATGAGGGCTGAGAAATCCCATGATCTGTCATCTGCAAGCTGGAGACTCAGGAAAGCCAGTGTGTAGTTTAAAGTCCTAAAAGCAATAGAGCCCGTGGTGTACATTCCCCTCTAAGTGTGAAGGCCTGAGAACCAGGAGCATCAAGAGCATAAGATCCATGTCTCAGCTCAGCTAATCAGGTCAAGACTGATTTCAACCTTCAACCTTCCTCTGCTTTCCTTGTTCTGTTGAGGCCCTCAGTGGGTTTGGTGATGCCCACCCACAATAGTAAAGGCTGCTTGCTTTCACTCAGACCATGGATTCAAATGCTTACCTGTTTCAGAAACACCCTCACAGACATATACAGAAATAGTGTTTAGCCAGGTATAGGGGTATCCTGTTGCCATGTCAAGTTGACATATACAATTAACCATCACACCTGGACTCTTCAGAAATGTTAGTCATGAAAGCAGGAAAAAGTCAAGGAAATGGTCCTGCATCCTAGAAGTCTATAGAGACATGTCAAACAACAGGCATCTGTAATCTGTGATTGGATCCAGGATGCAGTGGGGATAGAGAAGAATATTTTAAAAGTTGGAACAATTTAGAAATTTGAATATAGAGTAAATGCTATATTAATATTAATTCCTTTGGGTGCAAAAGTTTTTAACATGTAACTAGGAGAATGTCTTTGTTTTTAGGAGATACATGCTAAAGTATTTGGGGTTATCTTACTGACTCTGTAGCTTACTTTCATATAGTCCAGAAAGAGTAAAGATGAGAGTGAAAGAAATGTGGCCAAACATGAACAATTGGTAAGTATAGATAAATAGTATACAGGTTTTCATTTTATCAATATTTTACTTTGCTTGTAGGCTTAAAATTTAAGACAAAAAAATGGGGAATAAGTAATTTCAGATCATATTCTAAAGTTCATTGTGCTTCTTTCTTTTTTTCCTTTATTCTTTTGGAATCTGGAGAAATTCAAAGGAAGTTTGTCATGGAGCTGTATGTTTAAGATTTGTACAGTTTGTCCTAAGTATATTATAGCTCAATAAATAATTTAGGGAAAAAACCTGGGCTCAGAAACATGCTATCTTTTACAGAAGACTATTTGCTAATCTTTAATGAGCTATTTATCAACACCACTTTGTCTCATGCGGTGGTTCTTATTACTCCTAAGACACAGATCAAAGGAAAGAATCAGGAACTAGGATATAGATGTTAGAGACAAATGCCAGAACCAAGATTGTAAAAAGACAATTAGAAAAGCTAAATCGTATACGTTGTGGAAGAAGTTGGAGCAAAGAAATTCAGTCACAGCATGAAAAAGGAGATGTACTGTGATTCAGGGCTAGGTTTTATTACATTTGATAAAAGAGGTATCATATATATATGTGTGTGTATATATATATATATACACACATAATTCTTACATTACAATTACATATAATAGATATCTCCAAATAGGTGTCTTAAGCATAGATGGCTTTGTTTATTTGTTTCTCACCTATGAAATAAGTGTGAAGGCAGTTAGTCTAGGGGTGATGTAGTACAAATAGCAAGCAAGTATAATAGAACATTTATTTTCTAGCATTGGTCTAAGGACATAGCTGTTAGCCCCATTTCATGGGCGAAAAAAATAGAAAAACTTAGTAATTTGCTCAAAATTATAGTTAGAAAGTAACAGAATTAAGGTTTAAAGTCAGGCAGCATAGCAATAGATTACTGCTCATGAGGTGGTTTTATAGTCACAGGGCACAGCATAGCTTTTGTCTTTCTGCTCTGCTATTTCTTTTTTCTTCTTTTTTTTTTTAAAGTTTTTATTTGTTTATTCATGAGAGACACACACACACAGAGAGAGAGAGAGAGAGGCAGAGACACAGGGAGAGGTAGAAGCAGGCCCCATGCAGGAAGCCCAACGTGCGACTCCATCCAGGGTCTCCAGGTTCACACCCTGGGCTAAAAGGTGGAGCTAAACTGCTGAGCAACCTGGGCTGCCCGTGCTTTGCTATTTCTGATGTGTGTCTTTCATAGTCAAGTAGCCTCATTGACCAAGATAGCTGCTTGAGCACCAGCTACCACTTCAGTCTTCCAGGAAGGGGAAAGCAATTGAAAATCTTTTCCTGTCTGTCCCCATTTAAAGGAGTTTTCCTGGAAATTCTTCTGAGTGGCTTCCATTTATATTTCGATTTCCCAAACTTGGTAAGATGGTCATACATAGCTATAAAAAAGGTTGTGGACTCTAATCTTTTAACCGGGTACAGTTGTCAACCTGAATAGTATAAAGGTACCGTTAGAAGGAGGAGGTGAAAAGGAATGGTTGGTTAGGGCCAGTATCTTCCTAGTTTGAGAACTGGGGAGAGTGAAGCCTGAGGGCAGAAAGTAATCACCCAATCAAACTTCCTGGGATTTTTGGAAATGCAAATGGGACATCTAAAGGAAGAAAAAATTTATATGTAGTCCACATTCTTGTTCTGAGTATTGATTTTAGAGGACTATTAGAGTCTTCTTCTGGATAATATTCTGTGCAAAGCTTTATTTTTATGCTTTGTACACCCTGCAGGATTGTTTATAATAGAGAACAATTGAAACAACTGAAATAGTTAAGTGAGTGGTTATATTATGCTATATCCATGTTGTGAAGTAGTATCAGCCATGTAATATTAAGCTTGTTACGTGAATAGTTGGGAAAACTACTTATAAGTGAAAGTAAGACATACAATTTGACTTCAGATATGATTGCAACTGTGTAATAATAGATGCAGAATATAGATTGGACTGAAATTTACTCCAAGAAAAGTATTTGTGATCTCTGAAGGGTGGGATTATGAGTGACTTTTCCATATTTAAAACATATATCTTTGTGAATTTTCTCCTATAAGCATATGTTTCTTCCAAAATCAGAAATAAAAGGCAAAATTTGCTTTTAAATGTTCTATGCATGGGACGCCTAGGTGGCTCAGCGGTTGAGCACCTTCAGCTCAGGGCATGATCCTGGAGTCCCAGGATCAAGTCCCACATCGGACTCCCTGCATAGAGCCAGCTTCTCTCTCTGCCTGTGTCTCTGCCTCTCTCTCTGTGTCCCTCATGAATAAATAAATAAAATCTTAAAAAAAAAATAAATGTTCTATGCAGAGATTTAGATGTAAGTCCCTCATGGCTTGCATTTCTGGTTTTCTCCTTGATATTCTTCAGGAGCAATGCTTAAGACATGTAGACATAATCAGATCTTAGTCTAATAATAATAATAATAATAATAATAACAGAAAATGTACAACCATTTGGTAAATAAGTGGCTTTAATGCAAATGCCCATTTCCTTATCACTAAGCCATTCTTAAAGAGAATGTTTATCCTGAATATTCTCTTGTTGGACAAGACAGTCCTGCGTGGGCCTCTTCCACTCTTAGGTGTCTTGCTGGGTGTGCCAAGACCGCACACCAGACCATTCTTTCCTCTAGACTATTCCTCTCTTTAGGTAGCTGGGAACCTTGAAAGATGAGGTTAGCTTTCCCTACAACCAAGACCAAGCTTGCTTACTACCTGCTGTAAAAATGGTAGTTTCCTCAACCATGTCCCTCACCTGTCATGCCAACACACTGTGTGTGCAGTGTCTGTCATGTTGCCCCCATCAGACTTGGCGTTGGAGAGAACAGACATAAATATGCTAATGCTCATGCAGTGTGTTGTAATGCATGAGTAATAAAGTCTTAGTCTCTGACCCAGGAGTCTCATGGCTTTTTTTTTTTTTTTTTTTTTTTTTTTTTTGAGTCTCATGGCTTTTGCCAGCATCTATGGAACAGTAACAGGCTTACCGTTAGGCTAAGGTTAGCTTGTTAGGTTAAGGTTAGTTTGCAAGCAGGCTCAAATCAATTCCCAGACCTGATATCTCTATGTTCTGAAAACAGGAATTCCTTGTAGTTATTTTTACTGAGGAAGGAAATATTTTTTCTTTTTTATATTTTATTTCAATTCAATTTGCCAACATATCGTATAACATCCAGTGCTCATCCCATCAAGTGCCCTCCTCAATGCCTGTCACCCAGTCACTCCATCCCCCCACCCTTCTCCTCTTCTGCAGCCCGTTGCTTATTTCCCAGAGTTAGGAGTCTCTCATGGTTTGTACTGAGGAAGGAATTTTATACATTTTGCAAGTGTTCCTAAAAATTGGTTCCCATCTCTACTCCTGTCATTGGTTTTTGGCCTCTTAAAGGTAAGTCTCTATAACATTATGTTTCATATATATTCTTTGTATCTTTAAAGTGAATCCCTCTTGTTTTTCTCATAGCTTTTATCATTTATATGTGTATATGTGTTTTAAGGGACAAAATGTGACATCTTTCAGGTCTACCCTGTTATGGTTGTGCAGGTTGGTAAACTGCACAAACTTACCTGGCTCAGGTGATAATTTGGAGCTGAAATACGTACCAAACCATGTGCCCTGGTGTAGGGTTACTTCCACCTGAAAGAAGGGGCACATTTTTCTAATTTGCATAAATTAACCCCACCTCACTAAGTCATGAGCCTACACATAGGGGTGCTGGGATGGATGGATGAATGGATGTGTGCATGTATATACTTCTTTCGACTTTCTGTAAAGTTATCCTATGAACAAAGGTGCTGATGATCTGTGATCTCTTGTTTATCTTTTCCTCCCTGGGTGTCTGTCTGTTCAAGCCCTCTGGGTGTCTATTCAACTGTCCAGCAGAGGCTGTGAATTAAAGAACTGACCCACTTCATTCACATCAGTCTCTTGAATGTGTAGACAGTGTTTTGGGTTCTGCAGGTTCTGAGACCAAAGAGAATTCATGAGCCCTTCTACACTGGGGTTGTGGAGTGCTGGATCAGAGTTGGTGTAACAGGTGGAGTGGTTAAGGATGAATCTCTCAGCCTGTCCTTGTCTTTTTTTTGTTTTTGTTTTTTTCTTGGGAATATGGTCTGTTTATAAAAGAACTTTTGGAAACCTGAATACCCAAAAGTTTTGACTCATGTTGGCCTAAAACAGTAAGCTTCAGAGGCCGCTTTAGAAGGCCATAAAAGAAAAACCAATATGGAAAGCTGTAGCTAAAAAATAAATCTCTATCCAGTGCTTTTGATTAACCAAAAATCCTTTTTTTTTTTTTCAAATTCATACAGGTTAGGATTTTCTCGAACAATGAAAATTTCAAATTAATTTCTTACAGGACAGTAGACTACATGTCTACTATTCTGCTTAGAAAGATCTGTTTGTTACTTAATCGTCTACCTCTTTCTGAATTTTTGCTCCTGACTACGTTTCTTTTTCAGTCAAACCAGTGTTGTTCCTAATTAGAAATTTAAATTACATCTACTGCAGTTTGTACACACCAGGGGATATATTTATGTAATACTTTTAGTCAGCCAAGGTATTTTTCATAACTTCAGCATAACGTTTTTTCATAGAGTGCTTATTGATGAGACATTATAAAAATTGTGCAAGAATGAGCACCAGAGAAGCAGTTGTGTAGCTCAGGAGAGACCTCACAAGAAAAACATTCCTTAAATATATTTTTCTTTTTTGTGTTTTTTCTTTCTTTCTTTTTTCTTTTTCTTTTTCTTTTCTTTTCTTTCTTTCTTTCTTTTTTTTTTTTTTTTTTTTTTTTACGGTGCAGGAACACATTTTCCTCTTTGTCTTGTGCTGTTCTTTGTATGATCTACCCTAGTATGTTTCACGGATGTGCGCTGTTGAAAGTGAAAATAATCTTACAAATTGTGATATTTCATTAAATTTCAATGAGGTAATTAAGGAAACTCATTTTCAAAGATATACATTTATTTCAGTGGCTTGAATGTTGCTTAATCAGGAAATGCCCAGAATACTAAATATAGGTACGTTGGGCTTGTCTAGATCAGCATCTTTGAGAGTCAGAATGTTGAAAGGGAAGACATGCAGGTTAAAACAGCAGAGGCCCTTGCTGTGGGTGGAAACTAATTGGCTGAAAACATGAATAAATTATACTTGTTATTCGTGTCAAGAAAAAGCGAGGAGAGAAGGGATGAATATTTGTATCTAACAAGGCGTTACACTCTGCCACACGATAAAAAAATAAAAGATAAAAAGCAGATCCTTAGACCTAGGCTCCTCTTCCCCTAGCAGGTAAGAAGAATAGAGGCTCAATTACTTGCCATTCTTTCTTCTGAATATTATGTTTCAGATCTGGCATGTTCAGGCAAGAAAATGTTACTAAAAAGGTTGCTAAGGAATTCTCTAACATGAAACATTTATTACTGGGACCTCTGTCCTTGACCCTGGGGTTATGTTCAAATGCTTTAAGTTAAAAGGCTCTGAATTTAGGGTTGGATAATTCCCTCTTTTCATGGTCCTGCACTGTGTCTGGGTACTCGTAGGCTACACGGATTGCAATAGATCGACTACAGTTCAGTTCCTAAAACAAAAGATTCTAGTATGATGTCATCAGACTTAACCTTATCCAGATTAGAAATTGTAGAGTAAAAAAAAAAAAAAAAGAAAGAAAAGAAATTGTAGAGTAAGATCTTTTTAGAAACAGATTGATTTTGTTTTCTTTCCCAATCTTTCACAAAATTTGCGTAGGGGAGACCCAAGGAACTTGCAAAATTCTCCATGAGTTTGCTGTTAGTAAAGTCCTAGTACTTCTTTTGCCATTTTAGAACCTACCTTTTAAACTTGAGCTTGCTAAACTTCTCTGAAGATTCCCCCCCCCCCCCCGGGGTCTCTGTAACTCTCCCCCACCTTGGATCTCTCCTTATCCTATTTTGACACTTGTTTGGGTATTCTCGTGGTGTGCTCCTGCGGTTCTGTAAATTGTTCCAAACTAAAGTCTACTCTCCGTTAAACTGGTTGGTGCCTGTTTTTTCATATTTTCCTCACTCTTCAATAGCCCCTTAGCACAAGTCCATAAATAGGTGCTCAGTTAAGTAGATTCCTTTGGAAGCCTCTCAAGAGGCTGGAGATAAATGACAGTCCTACTGTATGCTTTCTGTATTGAGCTGAAGAGTTAGCTGCAGATGCCCAGCTGGTCTAAGACAGAAGTCCTGGGTTCGAGTCTAAGCATCACCGCTTAATGAACCTCATGACCTTTGGCAGATGATTTAAAGTCTACGTGTTTATCAGTGATTTAATCCCTAAATCCCCTTAAGTTTAAATGTTGAATTATCTATCTAGCTTGAATTATCTACGGGGATGGTTCTCACAACGTGGTCCCTAGATCAAGAACATAGACATTACCTGGGAATTGTTAAAAAATGCAGCTTCTCAACCCCCACCCCAAACCTCCTGAATTAGGAACGCTGCACTCTAATAGGCCCTCCAGGTGATTCTGAGACACACTAACGTTTGAGAACTACTGGTTTGTATAGAGTCAAATCCCTGGTAGGGTGAGAAGCTTTATACCTTAAAGTTAGTGGACATTGAGGATTGTGCAGTCATGTCACGGCTGGTACTTAAATCCAGTACCTTGTGTTTCATCTTTAAGGCTCTGTACAGTGGCTCACCACTGCATCATATTCAAGTGTGCAGCTATTATCCAGAATTGCAGCTCCCAAGCTCCTATGAAGTGCTGGCAATTGAGGACTGAAAAATCTTTCTTAGGGTGAACAAAGAATATGCAATGGACAAGGGATTAATTTCCAGTAGCAGCCTCCTGATTTTATATTCATAGCGTCGTATGCATGTGAGGCTACACATGCAACGTCTGCTGATACACATTAGGTAATTGGGCATCTTGCAGCCCCATTTGCATGCAAAGGTGGTTGTACACTTCCCATTTACAAGTCTAAAATTAAAGCCCAGTTTGAAGCAGGCTGAAGTCTTGCTGCTAGGAAAATAATGAGATAAGGAAGAAATGACTTCTGTTAATCAGCACTTTGGCCTCTACTGTTCAATCTTTGCTAATTTGTCCTTTGAAATTGTACATTCTGTATTGAAGAGAAAGAATTCTAAGAGTATCTGGTTTTTTTTTTTAAACCCTACATTTATAAGCTGTGTTTATCCATAGTATTTCCTCTAAAACTGTCCCCACACATATGCTGCAGTCTGTTGCACTAGATTTCTGCTCTATGCAGTATTTGTACTCTTGTGGGACCACGTGCATCATCTCAATCCCCCCCCCCCCCCCCTTCAATATACAGACTAGCTCTGTGGCATCATTTCGTTTTAGTTCAGCCCACATGCATCAAGCAGCTACTTTGTGCCAGGCATTGTGCCAGAGGCTGGGTGTGTATAGATCAGTCAAGTTTCTGTCCTCAAAAGCTCACAATATTTTAACAACTTCCTGGTATCTCAGTGTTGTGTATTTTTTTTTTTAAGATTTTATTTATTTATGAGAGACACAGAGAGAGAGAGAGAGAGAGAGAGAGAGAGAGGGGCAGAGACACAGGCAGAGGGAGAAGCAGGCTCCATGCAGGGAGCCTGATGTGGGACTTGATCCCGGGTCTCCAGGGTCAGGCCCTGGGCTGAAGGCAGTGCTAAACCGCTGAGCCACCCGGGCTGCCCAGTGTTGTGTATTTTTGCTGAAATCAAGTCTTCCCAGATCCCCATCCCATGAATTAAAATCCTTCTCTGATTATGTTCTACTTGTGTCCCCAGGAGGATGGGGGACCTAGTAGATCCAGGCCTGGAAGAGTCAAAGTCCCAAAGCACAAGACTGTGGTCAGAGGGTTACTCAGATGTGTCATGAAGAGAAGGTGGCTGCATTGCAAATGGCCTGTATTTCCAGTTTGTGGGAACAAGAATGCACAAGTGTTTTCTGTACCCCCAACGTGGGTCATCACGGCAGAGAATGCCCATCTAGAGCCCTTTCCAAGGGAGTTGCCCACGAGTGCCACCTGGAGGAACAATGGATCCCTACAAAGACAGTTTACCAAGAGCCAAAAGGAAGTAGTCACTTGTCAGTGTTCACCAACTGCTTTATATTTTCACGTTTGGCCCTGTGCGTTTGTTTTATCTTGGCAACTAGATTGGAAGCTCCTAGAGTACAGAGCTGGGTCTTAAGAAGAAGGGTCTCTTACATGATATCTGTTTGTGGGTGATGAGCATAAGTATATGAGCAGAAAGACTGGAGGTTTATATGCATGAGTAGTTCCTCATGGTAATCAGTTTTTCTCATCTTCATTCTAGCCCAGGCGCATATACCATGATAGCACCCAAAGAAAACCGAAGAAGTCAGATACAAAGGAGTACGTATTTGTATCCATTCAACATTCAGAATGCTTCTCCTCTTCTTATAGAGGAGGATTGGTTTACTTAAGTTGTAGTATTTTTATTTTCTCGTTTGTATAGACTCACCAGATCTTACACCAATTTTTTTTTCTTTTTTAAACTTCAGCTGCTTTAATTATACCTTCTGAAATTATTCTATTGTTAATGCTTCTAAATTTGTTTCTCTATGTTAATAGCAGAAACTCATGTAATGTGGTTGTAAATCTCCGATTTCCATTGCCCTCAAACAATTTCACCATCTATTGCCAGTAAATCTATCTAGTTCCCAGGAAGTTGGGCTGGCCGCAGATACTTTTACAGAACTATGAACACCTGTGGGGCAGATGAATTATATATGAAATATATTATGACATAATTTGTCTTTTCTTTTCTTTTCTTTTCTTTTCTTTTCTTTTCTTTTCTTTTCTTTTTTTTTTTAGATTTTATTGGGATCCCTGGATGGCTCAGTGGTTGAACATCTGCCTTCAGCCCAGGGCATGATCCTGGAGCCCCAGGATCGAGTCCCATGTCGGGCTCCCTGCATGGAGTCTGCTTCTCTGTCTGCCTGTGTCTCTTCCTCCCCTTCCCCCCCGTCTCTCATGAATAAATAAATAAAATCTTAAAAAAAATATTTTATTTATTTACTTGAGAGAGAGAGAGAGCAAGAGTGAATGTGTGAGAGAGAGAGAGAGAGCACATGCAGGAGGGAGGGAAGAGGGAGAAGGAGAAGCAGACTCCCCCCTGAACAGGGAGCCAGACACAGGACTGGATCCCAAGACCCTGGGATCATGACCTGAGCTGAAGGCAGATGCCCAACTGACTGAGCCACCACCCAGGAGCCCAATTTGTCCCTTTCTTGATCTGTCCTGTCCCATCCCTTCTTAATAGAATCTTTCTTTAGCCTCTGTGTTCCCATAATTGTGTAAGTATCTGAGTCTACCCTCAGCTATTTTTATTTGTGTACTTGGCTTGTGTGCATTACCATCTCTTTGAGGGCAAGGACACCTTACTTATTTTTGTGCTCCTTGTACCTAGTGGGTATGTAACATTTTTGCCTGAAGTTGTACAGTAAAATAAATGCTGTCATTTAAAGTTAAAGCATTATATCTTAGAGGTGGATGGAGAACTAAAGTTCAACTAGTTCACAAAGAAGTTATGAGGCTTGTTCAAGTCAAGCTCTGGGCTAGCCCTGATGTTCTGTGCTCTCCTTTATGAGATCTTGGTAGGAAATTTAATACTGTGGCTAAGAATGGACATACAGGCACAACAGGCCTCTACATTAGAGACTTTGGTCTCCACCACACAGGTGGCACCCTGGGTGGTACACCTGCATCAGAACACCTGCCGGATACAACAGTCAACTATGCAGAGCGATTGTGGGTGCTACCGGTGGGCGACCACCCGAATCCTAAAGGTTCTGGCATTTTACAAGCTTTTGATTTCAATACTTTCCAGGAATTTAAGCCTTGGTGTGGTCTGGAATTTTGGGATGTTTCATTTTTTTCCCCTTTTTTCTGCTGATAATTAAAAACTACCATATAGGGACCTTTGAAACAATCAGGTCTGGGGAGATTTCAGACGTGCCTTGGGAAAGACAGGATCAGGATCTCTGGAGCCCCCTGCTGTCACACAGGGTGCATATTTGGGGAAATAGTAACGCTCCAGCACGATGAGGCCTTTGGCCTGGTGGTATCCAGCGCCAGGAACCCAAGAGCCCTCACTCCTCCCAGCTGCAGTAAGCTTGGGGGACATTTAAAGTACAGTTACTATGGGCATCAGAATTCTATGGGGAGGGCAGCCCGGGTGGCTCAGCGGTATAGCACCGCCTTCAGCCCATGGCCTGATCCTGGAGATCCCGGATCGAGTCCCACGTCGGGCTCCCTGCATGGAGCCTGCTTCTCCCTCTGCCTGTGTCTCTGCCTCTCTCTCTCTGTCTCTCATGAATAAATAAGTAAAGTCTAAAAAAAAAAAAGAATTCTCTGGGGATATGTTTACTGTGTGTGAAGAGTTCTTATCGACATATGGATAGTCTCATTTTGCACATATCGTCTATAGGGAATTAAAAAAATGAATTTGATATAGGATTTTAAAAATGACAGAATGAGAGAAAAAAACTAAACTCCCTTATTTTAGTAGTTCAGGTTTTTTTTTTTTTTTTTTTTTTTAAATCAAATTTGAACCTTCAGTTCATACTCTTGGAGAGAAAGTGCCTCAGGGGTGGGTGCAGGGTGACTACAGGGGGTGGGGTGGGGCCGGGTAGGGTAGGGTGGGGTTGGGGGGAGGGGGTTTCTTCCTTTCCTGGATATTCTGTCCACGGATGCTTGCATACAGTTAATCGCCCTCTGACGTTTGTTCCTTTCAAGGGACCTGTTTCCTTTTTACATTCTAATAATTGATGACATTTCTCACTTGGCTTAGTTGCTGAGCAAGAGCTGAAGAATCTTGAGAAGTGGAAGGAGCAACATAGAGCGAAGCCTGTTAACCTGGTGCCAAGGCGGTTAGGTAAGCCAGCAAACCAGGTGCCTGAATCGGGAGGACAGGGCCACCCAGGGATCCTGTTAGCACCTTGCCTACACCTGTCTTTGGACACAGGTTACAGGTTTTTGGGTCACTGTGCTGCTTGGAATGGAATGCATTTAAAATGGAAACTCTTAGGTGTGTAGGGATGTTGTTGTTTCTGATTTTCTGCAAGAAGCAAATGTATGATGCCACAGTTGTGTGGGAATAAAGTGATGGCTTAATTGCTGAATAATTTAGATCCTCTTAGATGATCAACTCTGAAGAAAGCTTACCTGGGGTGCTGCATATGCCTTGTCGTAGCACTAGTCAGGATGGGAGTAAAAGCTAGCACGAGCATATTAATCCTGCCAGGATTAATGCTAATGGGAAAATAAATGAATGGAGATTCAATTCTAAAACTAAGAATGAGAATGAGCTGGGGACCTGGTGGTGGGTATAAAGAGAACACCACCTGTGTTTTCATTCTACAGATAGACCTTTGGGCCTCTGGAGTGCACGCCAGTGTGATGAATTGTGCGGGCTGCCCTTGCCTGGTGTTTGAATCATTCAACAGGGATGCCACCTAATGGGAATCATTCACGTCCTTTCTTTTCTCTTCCAGCAGCATCTGAGAACTGAAAGGGCTGGTGAAAATAAAATAACCTAATTTGGAAATCATTTGATGGGTGAAAGTGATGGTATTATCACCATCATTCCACTGTATTTCGGGGAAAGCGGTTAACCTCAAGTGTCACCTTTATGCTGAATAAGCCACATTTGAGGGGCAGAACCAAGGAACAGCTTTGTCCTTCCTAATGCCCCCCCCCCACCCCACTGGCTGTGTGGGACTGGTTTTTCCCCATGCTCTTTGGATGAAATTAGATCTTTTTGGTCTTTCTCAAATAAAAGTTGTCCAGCTAATTCTAGGCGTTAAATAGTATCATTTAGTCATTAATGTTCAGTCTTAGGTACTAGTCAAAACTCTGTTACTGATGGAGATTCAGGCGCTCTCTCTGCTCCAGGCCAGGCCTACTCTGAGTAGAAAGCCAGCAAAGGAAATGGGACATGGCTGAATTTTTCTCTATTGACTGTTCTGTTCCCAAATTCTGACCTCTCCTGGGTAGAAGAGAGGAGAGATAAGAGAGGTAGGACCTGTACTGCGCAGATCCTGGTTTCTGAAAGTCCCTGCTGTGCATTCTCGCTCCTGGAGTTCTTCAGAGCCCCCTTGCCTGCCATCTATCTCTCTCCTGGATTTCTCCCATAGACACTACATATACTTTCTTGCTGGCGTACTTGGCTTCACCACTGGCTCTTAAGCAGGTAGACCATCTTTGTAGGGTGGCCCACATGGGCAAGCCCCTGTAAGATGGCTTTACATTGCCATTCTCTTTCATGCATCCCAAATGGGGAGCACAGGAAACACTTGTGTATCCTTTCTTCCCCCATACTCTGGGAGTACAGACCATTTGCCATGCAGCCACCTCTTCTTGATGACCTGGGTAGCCATCTAACAGCAGCCAGCATCCCTGACTTCTCTAGGAATAGGTACACTAGATGCTTCAGTCATTGGAGATGCAAATTGAGTTCTCCAAGTGATTTTCATGATCTCTTGCCCATTTTGACGTAACATCCCTTCTTCCCCAAATATACACACAGACAAAATGGAATTCACAAAGACCTCTTTCCTCTGATTCAACCTCCTGTGACCTATCCAGCCTCTTTTATGGGCTGAAGGCAGTTGCTAGTTAAGGTTCCCCTAACTGTTTTTCAGTTACCCCTTTGCAGATCCTGCTGAGGGAGCCAGGCCCCTCACTTTAGAACCTGGAGCAGTTGGTGCCTAGTATCCCAGGGCCTTAGCCAATGTGAGCAGGAGTCTCATTGCAGTTTTCTGTTAATAATATACCTAAAATGGTCAAGGTTATAAGTATGGGAAGAGGCTGGGGGTAAAGAGAAAAATTTAGACTGTGTTAAACCTTGAGATAAGTTTTGAACAAAACCTTCAAATTATTAGGAATCTGACTTTCTTTATTTCTATTAATTTTCACTTCCTGCCCTATTCTTCTACCCCTTAGAATATTGGAATAGTCCTGGGAGATGCTGACAGTGGCTGTAACATTAGATAAAAGCTCCAATAGCCCTCACTGTTTCTTTCCCATTCCCCAATCCCCCACAACAGAGACTGAAGGGCCAAAGCAAAATAGGCCTTATACATCTTTTGGGACTCAGAAGAAATGTCTCTGTGGTGTTTTTATCAGTTCAATTACAAAAACTACAGTGAATGCAAATTGTTTTAATGCTTCTTCTGTGTGAATGAATCTTTCAGAGAACTGACACTTTTAGTGACCAAAGCACCGGAGAATTATTTCAAAGGGATCTTTATAATGCACAAACCCAGCTTGCATAAACACTGAGAAATCCCTAAACAGCAATTTTTAGATGATTGTCAAGCTGCAAGGATTTCTGTCTCCAAATTATTTGAGGTTTAAGAGAGGCAGATAATCTAACATCCATATTTTTCAATTGAATACCTAAGAAAGAATAATAAATAGTATGGATTGACAATCAATTGCTAACTAAAATATTCCCATTGTAGTTTTAAAAACTAGGTTATAAAGACTATATATTTGTCAGGCCAAGACCCCTGAGGATTTCCTGCACTTTGCTACTAGCATGTGGGGCAGTAGAGTCAGAAGAAGAAAAACAGCATCACTGATCATCATCCTTAGTAGGTTAAGGAGTGGTTATACTGAAGCAGGAGGGGTGTTCTAGAATTTCTAAGATAGGCACTATTTCTTATTATTTAGCATGAACCTTTAGGTATAATCTCAGTCTAAGTGAAAACCTGAATACCTACATGACTTAGTAGGATTGTCCTTTTCTTTCAGGAAATGGCACCATGTTCTGTCCAGCTCTGTTTCTCTTTTAAGAAATTACCATTCTCTAATGTCTTAGTAAGAAAACTGGTTGTATCCTTATTTCCAGAGATAGGAAAATGTTAAAGAAATTCACAGTGTAGACTTATCATGTATTAATTAGTCTTTGATGGCTGACATTTCAGCTTAATATTCATGTTTCACCTTTGTGACTTTTTTTTCTGTAGGTGGAAGCCAATCAGAGGCTGAAGTCAGGCAGAAACAACAACTCCAACTGATGCAATCTAAATACCAGCAAAAGGTCAGAATCCATCTCTTTTAATTTTGGCAAAGAATTTGAGTACCAGCACTTTCAGTAGCCATGGAATAATACAGTAGCTTTACCAAAAGCATAAAACCTTTAAACTGATTGCAAAAGGAAACTCTCAAAATCAAAGAAAGAAGTGAGAAGCAAAGAGACAAAAATCTAGAATTCTATCCATGCTGTGTATCGGTCAGCAGGACCCTTGATGAAGGGATTTATTATTATTTTTTTTTATAGCTCAACTCTCTATCATGTTTTAAATGTTTTGTTCCAAGAACATGAATCTGTTTACCCAATATCAGTCATGAAGGTAGTACAAAAAGATTTAAGGTGTCAGTGACTTTTTTTTTTTTTAAAACAATGAATTTATGAGTTTTATAGTAAGGAAATGTTATCTTCTCTTTCTCCTCCCCAACCCGGGTGGGAGGTGGGAAGACAGAGAGACCAAGGAAGAAACACAAGAGATTAATTTCATGGGTAGGAGATGCAGTCTGACCATTCTCTGTGATCTAAGTAGCTGGAAGCACCAACCTATAATCATGGTGAGGTATAGCACAAACAATACTGTAATTTGCCTTTCATCATAATTTTGTGTTCCAGAGGTTCAGACTGAAAAATAGTAACTGTTTTTTTTGTCCCCTGTAATTTCAATACAATTTAGCTAAAAAGAGAAGAATCTGTGAGAATCAAGAAGGAAGCAGAAGAAGCCCAAATCCAAAAGATGAAGGCGATTCAGAGAGAGAAGGTAAGACAGTGGAAAGGATGATGAGCTACCGTTTGCAGAAGGCTTACTGTATGCCAGGTTCTCTTCCCCACTCTGTCCAAATACAAATTCATTTAATTCTCAAAATAACCTTACGAGTATATATTATTCTTTTTTTTTAAGATTTTATTTATTTATTCATGAGAAACACACACACACACACACACACACACACAGAGGCAGAGACACAGGCAGAGGGAGAAGCAGGCTCCATGCAGGGAGCCCGATATGGGACTTGATCCTGGGACTCTAGGGTCACGCCCTGGGCCAAAGGCAGATGCTCAACCACTGAGCCACCCAGGCATCCCAGTATATATTATTCTTATTACCTAAATTGATAAGTTAGGAAACTGGCAGAGAGGATACATAACTTGCCCAAGGGCTCATGGCCAGTAAATAGAAGAAGTGGGATTCAAATCCGGGCAGACTGGCATCAGAGCTAGAGTTCTTAGTGACCATGCTGTTTTACCTCCCAGGCAAGTGATCCATGTAGGGGCTCTGTATCGGGCCGGAAGCCAAAGCAGTTAGTAATAAGAGCAGTCAGTGAGCTGTCATGTTTATATCCAAATATTGAATTTTTGGGGGTGAGAGATAAGTGAACATACACCTCTTGTCGATAAAAGAAAAAGCGTGCATTTGCATTTTAGTGTTACTGGTATTATCTATTCTAAACCTCAAAGTGAAGATGATGTTTTTGGTTTTGATACTCTTTCTGGGGCTTGGTGAAAAGAAATCTCTTAAAAATTTTGCTTTTCTGCTACAGAAGAAGGAAGAATGTAGAATTGTTCTACCCCCATCTCTTCTTTCTCCTCACATTCCCCATAAAGTCCTAAGCTGTGGTAGTTTTTAAGTATTAGAGGCGTGGGAACGTTGGCTCATGATACCACCAAGCATGGCACCTGCTGCAAGTATAAGTCATGGAAACACAGTTCCTATTCTTGCTGTCTGCCTACCTGTCTGCCTATCTCTTTCTCTCTCCTTCCTTCTCTTTCTTTTTTTCTTTTAAAGATGGAGTGTTGGTCAAAATTTAAACCTATTACCAAGCAATAGATATTTTTACAAGGTTAATGAAGCCAAAAGGTGATGGCTTATAAAACATATGAGAGTATATGAGTCCTTTGTACTGTCCACCTGGCTGGTGAGCAGACTGTTTTCCGTTTTTGTTTTTAACCTTTAAAATATTGTTTTGGTCTTTCTACTCCTCTACTCCCCATTCTTTTCATCCAGCTCCCTCCTCTCATTTTTTGTTTTCAAAGGAAAGTTCACATTTTGGTCTTGTGATTGTAGAGAGAGGTGTCCCCTTTACATAGTGTGTCTGCATTTCAGGTGGAACCAAGAAAATCATCCAGTCATCACTAGGAATTAAGAGGCTTGCAGATCCTGAAGAATTATTGTGTTGTAACTTTTTCTTCTAAAAGTCATGAATTAGTGGTCATTTAATGCCCATAATTGGCTGGCTTGTGGGTTATTTATAGCTCATTTATTCCCAGGGCAGATAGTGTACACTATTCAGAAATGTCAGTGACTGAAGTGGCTTTCACATTGAGGAAAAGCATCATTTTCCTCTTTCCAAGTTGTACCATAACACTAGATGGATCACAATCATTAACTATAGAAATCTTAATTGTGATAAGTATAATGATTATTGGTATCATTTTGTCCAAAAGTAAAAGATGGGGAGAGAAAGTTGATATGTTGATGCTTCCCACTCCAAATGTGTTCCTTGAACCAGCAACATTGGCATCACTTGTTAGAAATGCAGAATCTTGAGACCCCATCTAACACCTTTTGAACCAGAGCCTGCGTTTTAATAAGCTCCCCAGTTGATTCTTGTGCATATAAAAGGTGAGGAACATTCACAGAAACTACCTAACACGATCAGGAGCAAGTTACACTGGTCCTTCCACAGACTTGATTTCTCCGGTTAATTGCCCTGTGCTGCCACCAGGACCTAGCTCTTCCTATTCTACATAAATCTGTGGCTTTTCATACTAAATGTGAGCCTATTTAGTAGCTTCTGTCAGATAAAAGAAAAATGGACATTAGCCATCTAGAAATGGCATACTTCACATTGCCAGTGTGGAAATGGCCAAGGGAAGCAATAATGGGCCGTGCTTATGGAGCACTTATTCTTTAAAATGCACGGCCAACACAATATGGATATCACACTGCAAAACGACACCCTCCTCCTCAGGCAAATGGCTACTGTCCAGGAATTCTGAGTCAAGGAGAAACCAAGCAGCCTGTTGCCACCCAAGAGTCCCTAGCTTAGCCTCTGATCATAACCCCCCTTGCCCTTCAGTTTTCCCTTCCCCAGGAGAGGTCCCTATGGATCACTGGGTCTCTAGTTGGTTACCACCTGTGTGTGAGTGAGGGGAGAGTAAACTGTATTCCCTGCCAACACTTGTGAGTGTTCTTTGATTTTTAAGAAGCACAAGGGTGTGAAAGGCAGCCAGCATGTGGTCATGTCAATGGGTTCAGGAAGAGTTAGTCCTATAGGTGAAGGGGAAGTTTGAAAATGGCACTTACTTGGATACTCCAGTCTAACTTTTATTTCCTGTACTAGAACATGTTGATGTTCTGTATTCTTCCCCTGGTGTACTAGAGCCTCCTGAACTTCCTCTTGGTAACTTGAACCCGACCACGCAGGAGTATCTTCACCACAGAGACCAGTAAATGCTACAAATCAACCTTCCTCTCTTCCTCTTTGCTGGGGCTGGTTGCTCAGTTTATCAGCACACCGCTGCTTTAGCCCAGGGCGGAAGAGGGCCTCCCTCACTTCCTCCCACCACCCACATCAAAGCAAATGGTGGGTATTCGTTCTTTCTAATGGCTGAGCAATATTCCCTTGTATACATAGAGCACATCTTCTTTATCCATTCATCTTTCGATGGACACCGAGGCTCCTTCCACAGTTTGGCTGTTATGGACATTGTTGCTATAAACATTGCCCCTCCACGTTCAAATCCCTGGAACCTAGGAATGTGTTGTATTACATGGCAAAGGGGGGGGGGGGTATTACATTTGCAGGTGGAATTAAGGCTGCTAATCAATTGACCCTCAAATGGAGAACTCTACACTATCCAAGTGGCAGTGTAATCAAATTGGGAGAGGGAGGCAGGAGATTGAGAACTGAGGAGATGATAGCAGGAGAAAGATGTGGCCTGCCTCTGCTGCTTTAAGATGGAGGAGGGGGCCATCAGCCAAGGGATGTAGGCAGCCCCTAGAGGCTAGAAAAGGCAAGGAAAAAGATTCTCCCCTGCAGCCTTCAGAAGAAAAGCAGTCCTGCTGACACCTTGATTTTTAACCCAGTGAGGCCATCTTGGACCATCTTGGACTTCTGACCTCTAGAGCTCTAAGATTTTTTTGAGTAAACTTTCATTGTTTGGAGCTACAAAGTTTTGGCAATTTGTTACAGCAACAATGGGAAACTAATGCAACTCATGTGGTTTTATGACAATGGATTAAATTCTCTTTCTGGAAATCTATAAAACAGAGAAAACATCTCTAAAATATGAGAACATCAGAGTGAAAGAAAGTCGTTAAACAGAGGCAGCATACTAGGTACAGGTACTTTCTTTGCCACTGGGTCTTTCAGGTTAAGTAGACAGGTTCTCATAAATCCTCATAAGCAAGACTTTTGCCTGAATTTTGTGCCATGAGAATCAACCTCATGGATTTTTCCTCAAAATCACATTGGTGAATGAGGTAATAATTTGATTTTCCCCCCCACAGGCTTTCATAATAACCCACACACTTAAAACATGAAAATCTTCCAATTCCGTGTTAAAGATCCTTCCTACCTCCTGGAATCCTCGTATTATTCTGCCTTTGATCTTCTTGTGCTTGAAATAATATTATACATGTGGTATATAGTTCATAAATACTTTCATTTAATATTCAGAACCTCTTGGGGTCTCATAACCTAAAAATGGGCAGGAAACCAGCCAGAGATCTGGGTGGCATCTGATGACTTTCCTTGTGATTTCTAGTAAACTATGAAGTCATAAAGCTGATAGTTATTTGGAGCACTGGAGGTCACTGTGTTTAAAACAGACACCGAGAAGCATTGTTAGTTATTTTTAATGCTATAAAGTGAAGTAGGAACTAACCGGTAGAAAATAAGGTATGCGTGTTAGATGCGGAGATGCATACGTACACATGTTTTTTAAGGAATCATATTTACTTATTTCTAGGAAGCAAGAAGTAGCAAGGGCTAAGTTTAAGACATTACAGGGTAAAATGTTAAGGTACTTATTTCAATATTTTTATAAAGTAGCAAAAGTGTCCATTTCTGAAACATTTCAAGGAACACCAGTATTTCCCCAGAAATATGGTTCCCACATTACACATTTCTTTGTGGATGAACTGGTGTAAGCAGTTAGCCTCTGTTGTTGAAATCCAGTAGGATCCCTTAATTAATCCCATAGTGCTGGGATGTATGTCTTTGAAATATAGAGATAGTACTAGAAAAGTAAGCTATTAGCTTCTCTATGCCTTACTTTCTTTATCTGTAAAATGGGCATAATATTAATATAATGGAATGAAGGCTTAAAGGATACAATATGTGCAGAGCCCTTAATACAATGCCTAGTGTGCAGCAATCACTGACTGGGGTGCCCTAACCTAATTAATTATAGATGCAGAGAAGTGCTTTAAGACTATCTCATTTGACTTTGTTGTATCAAGCTGTTGCGTGGAAGGCAAATAATTATTTTACACATGAATTGCTTCAATTATTTCATTTTTACTAAACCCACATGAACGAGGTTGCTGGAGAAAGCAAACACATGTTTTTGTGGGTTTTCTTTTTTTTTGCTCCACCAAATCTGTGGGCTTCCCTCTCAGCTGGGTCTCTAACAATGCACTTCACTTTGCAGTCCTGGCACATCTCTAATTACCAAGATCTTCCTCCCCTCGCATCCTTCTTATCCTCCTCTTTTGTTTTCAGCTCATCATCTCCTCTCTTACCTTCTGGAAAATAAAGTCCATCAGGCCATAAGGACCCTTATTTTTCTGTTTCTGCACTGTTCCTCTGCTGTTTCTATCCCTACCCCATCTCTGGATGAATAAGAAAGTGCTTTTCTTCGTTGCTATGATGGATTCTTCTACCTGTGTTTATAGTCTTATGTTTCTTCCCATCTCTTTGGGAACCTTGCTGCTCCATCAGTTAAGCCCCCCTTTTTCTTGTCACTTTCCTGTCCCCCACCCCCTGTCTCTTGGGCTATCATCCGATTCAAATCTCTTATCTTAAAAACAATGTGTCTCTCTCTGTTCTGGTTTGCTTTCAACTTCCCTCTACCGAGCAAGCATCATGGCTCAACGGCATGAAGGCCTCTCTACCATATTTGATTCCCAAATGCCAGTCTGTGGCCCAACTTCTAGCAATCACCTGAACCGAAGAATCTCTTGTTTTAAAAAGTGTCCCTTGGGTGATGCTGAGTGCAGCTGGCTTAGGAACCTGCCTTTGAGTTCTCACCTCTACTTGTTCCTTTGGTGGGCAGAGTTTGACTTCTGTCTCTAGTGCTCCAGTGGTACTGATCTGGCTAAGAGCATCAAAGGCATTCTTAGTAGAAAAAAAAAAAAAAAACACCCAAAAACCTAACAGAGACTCTTTAATTCCTAACTCATTTAAACTCTTTGTTATATTGTAACTTTTAAGTACTCTGTCCTTCAAATTCCACCCCTCTGGATTTCTGGATCCTTCCCCCAACACACACATGTTTTTTTACTATTGATGTTCTATCCAGGTCCCATCTGTTGGTCTTCTCTCATCCCTGTACCTATGCCACCATAGTCTTAGGTGAAAGTCCTCATATTTCATTAAGCATTTAAGCGTTAGTTATTGCTTGTGCTGATGATTTCTGAAATCTGTATCTCTAGCCCACATTCCTGAATCCTAGATGGGTGTGTTCCTCTGTATGCTTGATACTTCTCTCCAGATGTGCCTCAAGTAGATCTCAAGTGCCCGTAGGTTCGAAACTAAACTTTTGTTCATTCTATTGCTCTTAATGGCCAGCCTCCTGTTATATCCCCCCTTGCCTTACTCATCCTCTGTTGAAATAGTCTTCCTCCTATTATTTCATTTTCCCCCTCTCCTATTATTTCTGTTCCCTGCATTTTTCTAGAGTTTGCCCATCCGTCTCTGATCCTGTTACCTTAATTTGGGGCTCATAATTTATGGCCTGGATTACTGTGAGAACCACTCCATTGGTTTTTATATCTGTGGTCCTTCGTGCAGCTTATTCTCCACTTTGATTTCAGAGTGAGCTGCTTACTGTCCTGCTTAAAATAACATGGTGGCTCAGCATTGCCTTTAATGAAGTCCAAACTCCTCTACTTGGCATATAAATTCCTTTATAACCACCCTTTCTCATTTGTTTCAACCTTATTTTCTCCTATGTTTCTACAAACGCCTTTCAATTTATCCATGAAGTTCTTGGGGCTCCTTAAACTGGCTTATACTCTCATGCCTTCATTTACTGAGGATATTGTAAGGTATAAGAATGTCCCTTTTCCTATCCGGGGTCCCAACCAGCCCATCATTGCCTTAGGGCAAATTAGAGGCAGATTCTTCATCCAGGAGGTCAGTTCTGTGGGTGCTCAGGTGGGGGACTGGTAGTACTTTTCTGAGACGTAGAAAAAGACAGGTGTGCTGAAGTATCCTGTGCTGGGATATAGGGCATGGAGAGCTGAATGCCAGCCTCTTTAGCCTCCCCAACCCCTTTGCAGGCCTTCCCTGGGTAGTGAGCAACCTGTATAATGGAGTGAAGTGGCTCTGCTCCCATCATCTCCTCCTGGAAAACTTGCTAAGATTGATCTCTGTCTAGAATTTCTACTTCTCATTAGACTGTGGTTTTTGAATTGGTCCATCAGCCCCTTAGTGAATCTGAAGAGAGCTATGGATGAACCCACTCTCCCTAAAAATGGGCATATTTATGACATAGAGTTCACTCATGAATCTGAGGTTAGAAACCACATTCTGAATGTTACTTAGCGTGGCTCCTGGGCCCAGGACCCTATCTGCCACTTGGAAAACACTAAATTAATGTTTGTGGAAATGTTGAAAGCATTTCCCAACTACCTACTTCTGTGCTTTTTTCTGTTCATATTATTTGCAAACCTCTATCCCCCAGCATGTTTTATATACTGCCATCACTGGGTTCTTGTTTGTGTTCCCAGCGAGCCTCTGAAATTTTCCAGAGGAGGCACTGCTCTGTTCATATCTGTATTCTCAGCATTTAACATAGTACTAAGTGTATAAGGCATTTGATAAACGTCTGAGCAAATGAGATTCAGTAATATTAAATGATTTGCATAAGGTTACTTAGTGATAGTGGATCTGGAGCAGGATACATCATTTTTTCTTTTAGACCCCATGTTCTTAGACATTTTATTTAATTAATCAATTATTAGTTAACTTGAGAGAATTTGAGAGAGCATGCATGTGAGTGGGGTGGGGAAGGGCAGAGGGAGAGAGGGAATCATAAGCAGACCCCACATCCAGCAAGGAGCCCCACACGGGGCTCAATCCCATGACCTTGAAATCATGACCTGAGCTAAAACTAAGAGTTGAATACTTAACTCACTGAGCCATCCAAGTGCCCCTAGACATTTTACATTTTGCATTTGCATATATATGTGTAAGTATGGTTGGAGGACTCCTTAACTCTCTGTTAAAAGGAAAGAAATAAATAGTATAACTAAATTTAAGTATTTGGATTAGTATAATAAACAGCTCCCAGGGCAGCCCAGGTGGCTCAGCGGTTTAGCACCGCCTTCAGCCCAGGGCATGATCCTGGAGACCCAGGATTGAGTCCCGTGTCAGGCGCCCTGCATGGAGCCTGCTTCTCCCTCTGCCTGTGTCTCTGCCTCTCTCTCTCTCTCTCTCTCTCTCTCTCTCTGTCTCTCATGAATAAATAAATAAAATCTTAAAAGAAATAAATAAACAGCTCCTACATTGATAAATATTGAAAATAATTTCTCAGATGCTCTGGTATTTTGCCAAATACTTCTCCATCAATTTCTGAGGGATAAACAGACCATTGTTGGACAGAATTTAGCTACCGAAAAACTGTTTCCATGAGTTAAATTCAATGATAATTAGTGAAGAGATTAAAACCAGCCCATGCTTGTGTGGTTTTCTCACTATTTTTCAAAGTAGCATTCCTAAAAGTGGTTTAATGAATCCCTACTTCTTGCTTGCTGTCTTTTACTGCCCCTCGCTTTTTTCCAGAGATGTAGGGGCTCATCACAATTGATCTTTTGGTCTCCTGAATCAGGATTTTTTTTTCTAGGTTGAGAGCTTGTTGATTTGGTTTCATAATTCTCTGTTTGTTGGCTTTCCAGAACTTGTTTCATTAGTAACCCAATTGCTTTGCATTATAATTGACTCCATTTGTAGGAAATTTCCTTTGTTTTTTTTCTGAAACTGAAGTCCTCCATTTTATTTTTCAAAATGGGAGTGGTAAGTGGTTCTGTGGGTATGAAGAGTTTCATGAAAAACATGAAGTTTTTCTTCCTCCTTGAAAGATGGAGCCAAACTTATGTCAGGATTTAGAAATGATGATTTCCATTATTTCCTTTTCACAGGTCTTCCTGCTAGGCAAATCCAATTCTTTTTATTAAAGCAAACCCAGCTGCTTGCTGTCTCCCTTGGATTCATTTAAAGCTTCAAGTCTCCCCTGTGTTGTGGAACTTGTTTCAACTCCCCATTAAACTTGTTTTCTAGGAACTTTACTTGTTTTTCATAGGCAAGTCAAAAAAAAAAAATGACAGTCATGTCATAGTGAACAAAAAGCTCGAGGGTTATTTAAGTTGGATTAAAATATGCCAGAGCCTTGGTGACAGTAATATCAAATATGAAGTCCTTTGTTTCTAGATTCTCCAAAAAACTAATTAAAAAAAGAACTCTTTCCATTCCATTTTTTATGACATTTGCTATTCAGTCTCTCAACAGCTTTCAGTATCTGATTCTAAGTCAGGAGGGAGTTGAGTTGGTTTATTGAAAATCTTTTTCTGAATGTTTTACTGGAATGTGAATATATATATATATACACACACACATATATATATACATTTTATGAACTACTTAACCATTTCTTATAATTTTCATTTAACGTACTTGGTGTGGAACTTTCATGTTTTCTGTAAACCATCTTGAAAACACTTCTTGAAATATAAATGTTGCCATCATGTGAACTAGAGAATAAAAATATGAATGCTGATTCTGTGATTATACCAATCAAGTTGGGAGAGGGGAGCCATGGAAGGAATTTGGGGCTCCTGGCTTTCAGTAAACCGTTCCCATGGGTTGAGACGGCACATCTTGGAAGCCCTGGTAGGTATCAGTCTTGGACTATTGGGGCCACTTGAATCTAAGGATTTTGGGTAACTTTAACACCATGATTCTGCTTAAAGCTTCCCTAATAGGTGGCATTTTGATATTTGCAATTTCAGAGCAATAAACTAGAGGAGAAAAAAAGATTTCAAGAAAACCTCAGAAGAGAAGCATTTAGAGAGCACCACCAATAGTAAGTTTGTATCTTCAGAACTTTGTACCTTTATAGGCATATTGTTCATTCTGCTTTTAAATTCTAAATGATGGTAACTGTTTAAGACCTTTGGTATTGGATTATTGGCTGTTATATTAATTATGTGATTAAACTCTGTCATTATGTAAGTGAGGTTCTGAGGTTCACAGAGTACTTTTTTTTTTTTTTTTTAAGATTTTATGTATTTATTCATGAGAGACACAGGCAGAAACATAGGCAGAAGAAGAAGCAGGGTCCTCGAGGCAGCTGGAGGTGGGACTCCATCCTGGGACTCAGGGACCACACCCTGAGCCGAAGGCAGATGCTCAACTGCTGAGCCACCCAGGCATCCCCAGAGTATTCTTTAATAGTCAATTGACTTGAAATACTACTACTAAATTTGAGAAATTCCCCATTCTAAATAACTGGAGCTGATTCTTTGGTGACCCAAGGTACTTCTAATAATGTTGACTTTTGGGGGATCCCTGGGTGGCTCAGCAGTTTAGTGCCTGCCTTCACACCCGGGGTGTGATCTTGGAGATGTGGGTCCCGCATCGGGCTCCCTGCATGGGGCCCGCTTCTCTCTTTGCCTGTGTCTCTGCCTCTCTCTCTCTGTGTCTCTCATGAATAAATAAATAAAATATTAAAAAAATAATAATGTTCACTTTCAAAACACTGATAAAAGGAAGATGATATTTGAAAAGTACCCAAGCAGAATCTAAACTAATTAGGGGTTTATCTAATAGACTGAGGACTAGTCACACTTGTATTTTTGTAGACAAAAATTGAGAAATAATTTAGCAATTATTGGCAAAATTCCCAATTGGCGGTCATACACCTAGGGACTTTTTCCAGTATGACTTGTGAATATCAGTAGCTAATATGTATAGGGTGACTACTATGTGCTATGTAATGTAGGTAATCTACTCTGTTATAGAGGTTTAAAGATAAGCTTGTGTCCTAACTCTAAGTAGCTAGAGTACCTGCAAGCAGCTTCAAAGAATAGAAAAACCCAAAAACCATATTTTTTATTATAATTTAGGAATATATATTATATATAACCTAGAAATTAGCCTAGGGTAATTACAAAAGAATTAAAACCAAGCAGATATGAATTCAAAATCCCAGCTCCATTCCCTAGCTGTGACCTTGGACAAAGTACTAAGCCTCATTTTTTTTTTTTTTTAAATAGGGATGACTGTATCTTTCCCATAGGCCATTTGTAAGGATTAAATAAAATATCTTACATAAATGGCATAAAAGTACCTGAATTATATGGAAACAGAAATGAAACTTCTTACAGAGGTCCTTGTTGTGTGGATCAGACAACTTCTATTTTGTAGTGATTGTTATATAGAGACTATTCTGGTCCACCCAGAATGGGCAATTGGCCTATACTTTCAGATGGATTGTTATTTGACTGCCTCCTGTTCTCTCCTCCCATTGTTGTATCTCATTTTCAGAATTTAAGATCATTCTAGTGTTGGAATGAGCATATGTGACACCCTATCTAGAGTATGTTGCTCCTCTAACTTATAGCATCCTCTGGTTTTCTCATTCCACTGCACTTACCTTGTCTCTATCCCAAGCAGTTCCTTTTTGCTTTAAGTCTCCAAGGGAGGAGGGGGAAGAAGTTTCTCAATGTTTTACTTTGCCTCTTAGTAAATGAGGTACTTGGCCTCTACTACCAAGGCCAGAAAATTGGGAGATGGAATGGGTTGGATAGAAGTGCCAGTGAGTGATGTTGTCTTTTTTAAGTTTAAATAGGCATTGCCCTCATTTAAGTCATTGAATCCCTAGCCTGTCTTTCCCTGCTGTTCTTCTAAAGACTGGCATGCAGGTGAGGGAGCTGGTGGGAATCTAAACACCAAGAGAAATTGTCTTAGAGGGAGATGGCAAGAGGGAGATAGTAGATCAAGGGTGTCAATATATTATTGCCTTTCCATTCATTGGTAAAGGATGTATGAGCATATTTCTAGGCCAACCAGAGGAGTTGAAGGAGATAATGGAATGCCTTGGGGCAGTTGTATGCTAGAGACAAAATAAAGACAAATGTATTTATCCTGTGTCATCCTAATTTCACTGGAAAAGGGAAGACCTGTTTACCAATGAGGGGTCTTAGGTACAGGACTAGGAATTTGCAAGCCCATTCTCTGGAGAGTTTTAAACATAGTAAGGTGAAGGATGAGAGATTCTCAGCATCTAAAGGACATGGAGGTGGGGGATCCCTGGGTGGCGCAGCGGTTTAGCGCCTGCCTTTGGCCCAGGGCGCGATCCTGGAGACCCGGGATCGAATCCCACGTCGGGCTCCCGGTGCATGGAGCCTGCTTCTCCCTCTGCCTATGTGTCTCTGCCTCTCTCTCTCTCTCTCTGTGACTGTCATAAATAAATAAAAATTTAAAAAAAAAATGACATGGAGGTTATGTCACCCAATCGCCTTTCTTTCGTAGTCTCCAGCTTCTTGAGTCATGCTTTACTAAATACTACAGATCAATCACCTTTTTCTCTCTAAAGAAAATAAAAAGAGTTTTACCCTCAACCACCTCCTATACCATCATTGGAGCTGAATTCAATTACACGCATATTTCACTCTTGCTCTTTCTTCTGCTTATCATGAAAGTCCCAGTTAACCAGGAAAAAGGAGTTGACTAAAAATGAGAAGTGTCTCAAATTGATTTTTAAAGCCTATTGAGAAACAGAAAAATATATGTGAGTTTTTTTTAAAGAGTATTTTGTTTTGCACTACTTTTGAAATTAAAAGGCTAATAGCTCATGAAATGAATGATCATTATATAGCTAGAGATATGAAAGGGACTTCTTGGCAAACATGGATCCTATGTATAACAAGCCTGTCATACCTCTTTATAATTGGTTTATGGTACAAAAATTGTCTAGGAGAGCTGTTAGAATTCTAGTAGCACAAAGATTTCACCAGACCAACCACGCTATTCCCCATTCACCAATGTCCTTTTCCTCCCACCAAAAAAGTTAGATTCCCCTGAAGCTGTTAAACCAAGGAACACAAAATAGAGACACAAGTAAGAAATTCTTTCAAATTAGTCAGTACCTCATGTCCTTGCTAGTTTCAGCATGCTAGGATATGTGGTTCAAATAGCAGACCAGAAATGGTGGTGGTGGTGGTGGTGGTGGTTGTGGTGGTGGTGGTAGTGATGGTGTGTGTGTGTGTGTGTGTGCGCGCGCACGTGCAGAAGTGCGTCCATGGACTTGAGCAGACTGTAGATCCAAGCTGCTGGAGAAAAAGCTCATGATAGTATCCCGGGGCACCACCATGAGAATCTTAATGTGCTCTTTCTTAACACCTTATTCCTGACTTCGTTCATTTGCTTCTGATTATTTTTAGTGTTGTCAATTATTTAGCTAACAGGCAGAAAACTAGGCTTTTATTGACATCCAAAGGGACTCTCCTGAGTGTAATAATGAAGGCAGTTTATTGAATGCCTGTGAGGTTGCTTTCTAATTGTACGCATTAATCTGCCCATGCAAGCTGGCTGGAAATACACAAGCAGATTGCGTGTGCAGATGGAGCACACAGGATGGCTTTTATGAAAAGACCTCTGGAATGTACTTCTGCAGTACTGTCTTTTCCTTAAAAATCGAATGACTGTGACTATTTCAATTGGCAGCTGAGAGCAGACCAGATTAATGGTGCATTAAGTCTGCTACTCTGGCTGGGGACAGATTCATTTCACAATTTAGAATTAGTTCTAGGATTCTTGAGCATGAAAGCAGAGGGTAGAAATAGGCATCTAACCTTGGTGTAGTTTTCACCATTATTTTTACTCTCTGTAGTTGCTTATTTATAAAAAGTCAAATGTGGCACTTTTCAGGGTGTCCTTTTCTATTAATCAGTATTTCTGGTTGGTTTGAGCATTTGAAGTAATAGTTAATAAGCCTTTGGCTGTGCTTTTTTAAAAAAAAAATCAAAGGGAGGATGTTGGGATTTCGGGGATTTAAAACTCTTGAGTAAAATCTCAGCATTTAAAATTTTGAATGGTAGCTTATTTTGAGGGTTGTAGTCATCTTTCTAATAATGCCTTTTGGACAGATGTAGAGATAGGTCTGAATTTTGAGCCTATTTAATCGGTGGTGGAGGCCCATGTAGGATGGGAGTAGCCGGATGCATTTCATGTGTGAGTGCTAGGAAAAACAAGGTTCACTTAAGGATTTGCTGGAGATGTAACAATTGGGTATCTTCTAAACATTTAAAGTGTTAATTCATATGTAATAACCATTTAGTGTAATAGATTATACAGTTATATAGTTTTAAAAAATATAAAGCACTTGACTCTTTGAGATAAGCAAAATAAATAATTAAAAAAGAAGCAAAACAATAAGCTGCTATATTACTGAGAACCTATGGAGTATCAGGAGCATTAGGTATATTATATGCATTTTGTCATTTAATTTTTAGTTGAGCCCTATTAGGGATATAGCCTCCTCATTTTTACAGATGGAGGGATAAGTAATTTAAATACCCAGAGTCATAGAGACAGTAAGTGATGCAGCTAAATCTTGGTCTTGAGATTTGGGGGAGCTAGAGAAAATAGGTAATTGAGAGGCATGTAGTTTAAAGGTCAGGAACTGCTGGTTGAGATGGGAGTGATAAGCATTGGAGTGACATAGAGGACCTGTGGAGAAGACTATGGGGTAGATTGGTTCCAAGAGGAAAAGTTGGGCAGGGTTGACTTCTGTTTCTTCTTAACACGATCTACATTTTGCCTAGAGTAGGTGAAAGAAAAACTGAGGAAGTATGTCTCCTTCTTCTGATTTTCATCATCTGTGATGCCATCCTCTTCCAGGTCTAACCCTGGGTTAGTACCACAGTTAAACTCACTGTAGGCTCTGTGGGCTTTCGTGACCTCTTTGGGCTCTATGATGCTCCTAGATAATTGTTTATAATGTTTCTAGGGGAGAAGGGGTTCAATTCTTAAAACCCCAGTTGAAAAAGCTCTTGGAACCAAGTTCATTCCAAAACGGGACCTTTCTGTCCCTAAACTGCCAAGCACCACCTTGAGCTCAGCCTGTCGGTTGTAATGTTGGGAAGTTTACTTCATTTCTACCATCAGAACCATGTATCTCTTTTATTTCCATTTGAATAATAGTATGATTAGTTCCTAGGAGGCACATCTTCATCTATTTTAGTTTCCTAGAGTGGAGGATCCAGGCAGGTCTGCTGAATATGCACACTTACGCCCCAAGTTTGCCTTCTAATATGCTCACAAAACTTCTAATGCCCTTCATGGGAGCTTCCAAAAGACACTTAAGGGCTAAATCGATCCCTCATCCATATGGTAGGCTTAAATCCAACTTCTCATTTTATAATCCAAGTAAGGTGAATCCAAAGTCATCCTATTCATAACTTTCTATCTTATGCTAATGAAGTGAACTTACAGATACAAAAATCCCCTGTCTATTTTGTTCGGAAGAAGACTGAATATTTTATGGGAAATCTGATGTGAGAGAGAATCCCTGCCTACTGAATGTTAAATCGTGCTGATGGTTAAGACTGTATCAGAATTTCTACCCACTATTGATTCTTCCTGCATATGTTCTGGTGCACGTTAACTCATTCTCATTCCCACTGCTACCACCTTCATATAGGTATTTATCACATGCCACCTGCATTATGGCTTCCGTCTCCTTGTCATCCCCTGGACTGCTGGAATGGCTTCATCACCATCTTTGCCAACTGTCTTTTTATTTCGTTGTCTTACATGTTTTGTCAGATTTCATTTTCTGCAGCACAACTGTAGTCATGTCTCTACTCTCTTCTAAAAGCCACAGTTATTTCCCATTTCTTATTAAATGAATTCCAAACCCCTTAGCCATACTGTAGGGGAACTGGTAAGAAGGTATCAGAACATGCTAGGATTTGAGTCTGTGTCAGGTGGTTGGAGGAGGCTTTGAGGAAGCAGGGTTTTGTTCTGGGTTGAATGTTATCAAGAGGCAGGGGTGATTGTGACTAGGTATCTTAATCTTACCTAAAAGGAAGAAATACCTGAGTGATTAATTGTAATGGTAATGTAATTAATAAAGAAGTGACAGTCACACAAATTAGCTAGGAATTTGGGGTATTTGGTCATTTTGGTTTATTTTATTTTTTAGGATTATTTATTTATTTTTTAGGATTATTTATTTATTTATTTATTAGAGACCCAGAGAGAGACAGAGACACAGGCAGAGGGAGGAGAAGCAGGCCCCATGCAGGGAGCCCGATGTGGGACTTGATCCCAGTATTCTGGGATCGCACCCTAAGCCGAAGGCAGATGCTCAACCACTCAGCCACCCAGGCGTCCCATTGGTCACTTTGGTTTAGACAAGTTTCTTATATCTTTCTTTGCTCAGACATGTTAATGAGTGGTCTTATTTTTGTTAGGATTCATCATAGTCACGGAGTGACCTCTTTTGATGTTGATACTATGTGAAATGCTTCCAAAAGGAGAACACCAAGGCCTTGCTGAGTGTCAGGGCAGCTCCTGGAAGTCAGGGACAGCTTCTAGCCTTCTCAATATGTAACTAATAATTAGTAAAAGATGAAAGTCGACTAGTGTCTTATTTATAAACTAGTTTCACTTAATTATCTTATCATTGGAACCTGGTACTATCAGTGTTCCCTTCTTGCAAGGGCAGATCTGGGGTCAGATAACTTGGGCTCAAACTATAATCTGTCTGTTCATGAGTTGAACATTATTTAACTCTTTGAGCCTCTGTTTTCTCATGGGGTGGGACTTCTAAAAGTTGCTAATGGAAAAGATTAATCAATATAATCCATGTAAGACATCTAGTATTGTGCTTGGAGGGAGAAACTAAACAAAGTCTGAAGTCACTGCAAATAAGGAAAGCACAGGAAGAAGTAAGAGAGGGACCAGATGATTCTGGACTTTGTTCCCAAGAATAGAGCCTAAGAATTTCTTTCCGACATGTGAGTTTTACTAAGGCTGCGGGGCCCAGAAAGTACTTCTCATAAATATACTGTCCCTAGGGGAATATGTGCCCCCTCCCCCATCCTGGAGACAAGCTACCTGCTGAGCCAACTTTATCACTTCTGTGTGAGCACCAAGAGACTTACTGAAAAAAATGACCACAAAATGAACTCTGGTCAAACAAGTAATGAATCCAAGAAGACAGAAGAGAGAAGATATCAGAATAATTGTGAACAAAGAAGATAGTGACATTTGTTGTCAAGTATATGATGGATTTTTATCTTTTTTTAAAATTAAGAATCAGCATGATCAAATTAATAACAAAGAGGATTTCAGTGCTAGAAAAGGCACACAGAAGAGAGGGAGATAGGAAGTAACATAAGTATTTTTTTCTTTGCATGAGGAAAGGCTTGGAGACGAAAGGAAATTTTCCTTGAGAAAGGAAAATTCTACATATTGATAGAGGACTGATGTGTATTTAGTTATATGTACAAATGGAATAGGATATAGGATATAACACAGGACATATAACGGATTATTGGATATATAACGGGATATATAGGCTCTATAACATAAAAACATTAGGAGACAGACAATACAATAGTGAAATACAATGAATGAAAATGTAATCATTACAACAGAAGGCCGAAAAGAGGGTGGAAGTTCTATAAATGAGTCAGCAATCACAGAAAAGGTATATAGGCCAAATCTCCTTATGAAAAGAAATGTTCTTTGATTGCATAAAAAGATGAAACTCTAGCTATATGCTACTATAAGAGATACCATAAAACAAAGGAGCTGAAAATAAAGTCATGGAAAATATAACCATAAATGCTAACAAAGGTAGGCAGATTAATTAATATCACTATTAATAGGAGACAAAATTGAAGTCAAGGTGAAAACCATTCAACAGAATGAAGGGTCTTTTATAGAGATAAAATATATAACCCAAAAGGTAATGTGAATTATAAATCTTTATCAATTTGAGACCTATAAAGCAAACTGCTAAAGTCTGTAATATAGATAGTGGGTTTGTCAAATTTTCCTTTTTATTTAGCTAATTTTCCATTGAAATGAACACATTAAGTGAACCAAGAAACAAATATAAGGAATAGAAGATTTGAATAACAATGACTCAGTATGATTGTAAAGACAGTTATAAGGTGTTATACCGTTTATTATTTTTTAAATTTAATTTGATTTTTAAAAAGATTTTATTTATTCATGAGAGAGAAAGAGAGAGAGAGAGAGGCAGAGACACAGGCAGAGGGAGAAGCAGGCTCCATGCAGGCAGCCCGACGTGGGACTCAATCGCAGCTCCAGGATCACGCCCTGGGCTGAAGGCAGGTGCTAAACCGCTGAGCCACCCGGGCTGCCCTATACCTAGTTTATGAAAAAAAAAAAAAAAAAGCCTCTTGGGGTGCCTGAGTGGCTCAGTTAGTTAAGTATCCGATCCTTGATTTCAGCTCAGGTCTTGATCTCAGGTCATGAGTTCAAGCCCCACACTGGGCTCTACACTGGGCACGGAGCCTACTTAAAAACAAAAGAAAACATATTCTGTACAAATATTAATGTAACTACAATTGGCCATGGCTGAGGTTTCAGTTTCTCAGAAAATCCCTCAAATATTCCCCAAATCCTAAAAAGCTACCATTCCTAAGAAAAATCTATAAAATTAGAAATTAAACAAGAAGGAGGTTTAACATCCATTCACTTAAATTTTTCTAATCACTTTTCTAAATGACTTTTTAGGATATAAATTGAAACCAAAACTGAAATTGCAAATTACTTGGGGATAAAAGAATACAAATTTTAAAGTATCCCATGTTAAAATCTATAGAATGTGGCTACAAAATTATTTAGCAAACATAGAGTTTTAAAACCATTCAGTAAAAATGGAAATAAAAAAGGAAAGCATTTTATTAAGATAGTATTTTAACCATAAAATAAATAAAAAGAGATGGAAGGATAATACAGGAAAAAAATGTTTTCGGTAGAAAAGGAATTTATCATCTGTAAATTAACCCCAAAACTAGTTTTTAAAAAAAATTCTGATAAAATTTCAGACAGATTTTGAACTTGTTTGATTTTAAAAGAAAAACCTACAAGGACAAGAAAGGAAGTATAACCAAATTCCTGGAAGCACAAAATACTATGTCCTACTTCTTGTTGTTAAATGAGGACATCTGAGTGAAAAAAAATTATTTCCTGGGGAAAATGTACACTAGACTTAAAGTGTGAATAGAATAAAAACTATAAATGGAAGGAAAAATGTAGCTTGATTTTACGTATAAAAGATGGGAGGCCCAGTTGGGTTTTTTCCAGTGAGTTCTACTAAACTTTCAAAGAAAGTGTTAGATTTCTTTTGAAATCCTAGAAAGGAAGCCAGTTTCCCCAGCGAAGTCTGGAACAGGATAATGAGAGTGCTTGTTATTACTGACCTGTACCTAGAGACTGTTTCTAATTCTAACAAATAAAGAACCTAAATATTGGCTCTTTAGAAAGAGATAAGTGTCTCTGATTGTCTTTCTAAAACATCCCAAAGGGATCAACTAAAAAATTAAGAGAGCTGGTACAAATAGGCCAACTAACGTGAATGGATCTAAAGCCAATATGCAAATATTTGTCTTTCTTATACACCATCAAAAGCTCATTGCAAAATATAATTGAAAGAAAGATCCCATTTAAAATACTCATCTGCACTGTAAAACAAGTGGGTGTAAGTCTAATAAATACCTACATGTTATTTATTTGCCTACATAAATAAAATACCTAAAAGAAGATGAAAATAAATATAGACCATTTAGTATAAAAGGAAAAAAAAATCAATATTATAAAGATAATAGTTCTCCTGAACAGGAAATTTTGTGGAATTTGATAAGCCAAGTTTAAAGAGAAAATACAGAAAAGGTAAAGAAATTTTAAAATGAAAAATTAAAGGGACTTGGGAGAGACTTACTGTACTAGGTATCATATATATAAAACTATAGTAGTAATAAAGTGTCATTGACATTGTAATAAATAAATCTATTCAGTGAAAGAGAAAATCTACAAGTAGGCCCATGAATATATGGGAATTTAGTATTTAGAGCTTCAGTTATTGATAAAAGTATTCTTTCAAATCAGTGTCAAAGAGATAATTTGACAAAATGTATTGAACCTACAAAATTAGAATATAATGAAGAATGTTTTTAGAAAGGAGAAGATTCTACTCCTCAAATTATAAGTCACACATATAACTCAGAAGCCATAAGGAAAAGTACAGATTTAACTGCAGAAACTATTTATGATAGGAGACAGTTAGCAACATTACAAGTGAGTCTAGGAGAAAGTATTTGCCTCAAGAGTAATGGAAGAAGGCTTAATTTCACAAAGAACTCTACAGATTAGTAAGAAAAAGACAACTCTAGGAAAATTGGCAAATGGCTTGAACTAGCAGTTAAAAGAGAAGGAATATAGAATCAATAAAAATATTGTGCCCTCCCTAATGATCAGAGAAACACAAAAATTTTGTTTTTACACCGGCCAAAATATAAAGGTATTGATAACACCTAGCATTAGGCAGTGCGTTGTCGTTTATTCAACAATGAGCACCTGGTATGTGTCAAGCACTATTCCTTGTTACTAGGTTCTAGGTATGTATTATAAATAAAACAAATATAGCCCCATCACCAAAAAGCAGAAATTCAGATAAATATAAGCAAGCTAACCTGGAAATATATAGAATAATAGACAATGATTCCTATGAGAGAACATAATGTGAAGATAGCCATCTTAACCAGTGATCAGGAATACTGGGACTGGGAGCGGGGAATTTCCTTAGCATGACTGGGAAGACCTGAATCTGAGAAAATGACATCTGGACTGAAGATGGAAGGATGAGAAGCAATGAGCTCTGCTGAGAACCAGGGAAGAAGGTCCTAGGCTGAGGGAACAGCACATAGTGTATTCAATAACCTGAAAGGAAGCTGGTATATTTGGGTTGAAGTGGGGAAAGAGAGATCCTGCAGTTGCCAAGATAGGCAGGAGCCAGGCCGATCATACAGGGCATGGCACAGAGTCCTGCAGTTGCCAAGATAGGCAGGAGCCAGGCGGATCATACAGGGCATGGCACAGAGTCTGCGCTTTATTTAAGCTCTAGAGGGAAAATCTTCAGAAACTTTATAAATGCTTTTTAAGAAGTGATTATTACCTTTTGTTGTGTCAAGAATAGATTTGAGGAGGCAAGAATGGACATGGAGAAGCTAGAGACATCACTGGGGGAGTCCAGGTAGGAGTTGGTGTTGGCTCAGTTCAGAGTGATGTTAGTGTTTGTATATTTCATGTCAAGCCAACCTACCCCGCCACTCTTCCATCCTCCTCCATGCCTACCATCCCCAAACACCTAATATATTATTTTCCCCAAGTTTGATTCCCTTGCTCTGGTGCACATGCAGAAAAAGCAGATGGTTGACTTTATCTGAGAAAGGAAGGGGAGAGTTAAAGGAATTTGTAAAGGAAAAATCATAAATATGGACTAGGGGGGTCTAAGCTGCCCAGTAAGTAAAGATGGGTGGAAACTGATAGAAAGGGAGAGGAACAAGGCTTTGGAAAGCTCAAAGAGGCTAGAAAACTATTGTAGTAAGAGTGTTTGTGCAAAGAACACGGAACGATAGAAAGCTCTGTCCAAGAGTGAGATCTGTCATTTCATATGTTGGAAGGAGGCTATTTGTTGATGATGATACAGTCTAGGGTAGGACTCTAGGAGTGTGGCTGAGGCAGAATGAAGAGCTAGTGGAAAGGAGAAAATAAAAAAAAAACAGAGCTTGGGGGCTGGAAGGCAGGGACTTCCACGTTGCTGACAGTAGTTGAGATAGGAAGGCTGGTCGTAGCGCGAGAGAGATGGTTGACCAGGTTTGGAGAGTGGCAGCAGCAAACGGGAAGAACGAAGGGTTTACTGATGTCAGGAGCACTACAGGAATTTTTTGCAATGGTCTGGAAGTAGCAGGGGGAGCAAAGAAGATGCCTGTGTCACTGCTAGGAACTGAGGAAAATGTAGTATGAGAAATAAAATATCTCCATTTAGGGAATTTGGCAGAAAGCACTGGCTTTAAGATACAGTCTTGGTTTCAGGTAAGGAAGAGAGCTGAGGAAGATTTTTCTTTTTTCTTTTGAAATAATTTTCAGCTTAGAGAAAGCTTACAAAAATACTACAGCGTCTTGCAGTAAGATCTTCTCCTAGCTCCCCCTAATGTTAATACCTTGAATAACCATGGTAAAGTGATCAAACTAGGGAATTAACATTGATACACAACACTCTAAACTAAAGGCTTTATCAGAATTTCACCAATTTCTCTCCAATGTTCTTTTTCTATTTTAGGATCTGACTCAGGATCCCATAATATAATTAGAGCTCATGGGGATCCCAGGGTGGCTCAGCGGTTTGGCGCCTGCCTTTGGCCCAGGGTGTGATCCTTGAATCCCGGGATCGAGTCCCGTGTCGGGCTCCCGGCATGGAGCCTGCTTCTCTCTCCTCCTGTGTCTCTGCCTCTCTCTCTCTCTGTGTATATCATAAATAAATCTTTAAAAAAAAGTTAAAAAAATAATTATAATTAGTGCTCATGACTATTTAGTTTCCTCCAGTCTGTGACAATGCTTCACTTTTGCTTTATGTTTCTTGCTTTATGTTTGATACTTTCAAGCAGTACTGGTTAGTTACTTTGTAGAATTTTGGGTTTATCTGATGTTTTCTTATGGGCAGGTGGAGGTTTTAATTTTCAGAATACTAAGAAGGGCTGCTGGTCCTCAGAGCATCGAATCAGATGGTACATTATGCTGATGCCTTCATTATTGGTGATGTTAACTCTCAGTCTCTGGTTACATTAGTCTCTGCTGTACAGTTCTTGTTTTTTCTCTTTGTAATTGGGGGAGATACTTGAGGACTATTCTAATATCCTGTAATCCTTAACTCCCCCCCACCCCACTGATTTAGCTCTGAGTCCTTATAAGTGTATCAGTGGTTTTTGTTCACATCCACTTACATTGAAACTGACTCAGGCAAAACAGTGTCTGTTTAGATAACAGGATAAACAGTATCTGTTTATCCGATAACCCAAACTGCTAAGCACAAAGCAGAGACTAAAGAAATATTTATTTGCTGCCTGCACAAATGCATATGTGAATGTAGGTGAATACTTGCTCACCTAAACCTCATGGTGGGGAAGTTCAGGTTTGTGAAGCTATTGTGAAAGACAAGGAAGAATGTGTTGTTAGGTAGTCCTCCTATAGAAGGGTTCCCAAGACACACTGAGGTTTTTTTTTTTTTTTTAAAGATTTTATTTATTTATTCATGAGAGACACAGAGAGAGAGAGAGAGAGAGAGAGAGAGGCAGAGACACAGGCAGAGGGAGAAGCAGGCTCCATGCAGGGAGTCCAGGGGTCTCCAGGATCACACCCTGGGCTGAAGGCAGCGGTAAACCGCTGAGCCACCAGGGCTGCCCCACACTGAGGTTTTGTTTTCAAATGGATGCCATAGCATGATTTAATCATAGGTCAGAATCATGTGGATCTAAGAGAATTATGCATATTAAGTATCCATCTGTACGACTATAATAGTTCTTGGGATCACCGGGGGTGGGGGGGCTTTTGAGAAACACAGATTCTCAGTTCCTACTCCAGACATGCTGAATTACAAAGTCCAAGTCTTGAGTCCAGTAATTTCCAAGAAGCACCATAGATGATGCTCACGGGGCCAGCCACCCTCACACAGGTGTTCCAGTTGGCATTTTGGACATTACTGTTCTAAGGAACCTAGAATGGCATGCGTAAAGCTTGTCCCTGATAAGCACTACGACACTGTGTATGCTTTTTCTCTTTTTGAGAAACATGTCAAAAATCATAGAAAGTATGTATCAACCATGAAGGTCATACCTGAGATTGAGCTTAGGTTCATTTTTAAAAAGAAATTTAAATGGCGAAGTGATGGATGAACCCCTTTCACTGTTCCCCCCCCCCCCATCCCTCCATATTTTTTCTAGCAGTAACAGCTGTTCTGGTACGTAGCATTTGTCAGTGCCTTTCAGCCAAAGACCACCAGGGATACACCTTGTAGTTGAACATGCTGGGTTTGTTACTTGTTGCAGAAAAGGCAAACTCACATCACAAGAAGTGGTGGGATATCTCAGTGAGACTGCTAGGAAGAATTGATTAGGATTTAGATTTTGGTTGGGTAGTTTTGGGAAGGTTCTAAAGAAGCAGGGGATTGTGTTTTCAGCATATGGCGATAATTCTATGATTGGGTGTCTCGGTAAATCTTACCTCTCGGGAGGGCAGCCTAGATGAATACGAAGATGTAATTGGTAAGGAAGTCGCCATTCATTTAGCAAGATGGAGGATATATGGTCATTTGTGAGGTGCACTTGTGTGAGGTGGGTGCTCCTGTGGGACCATTTATGTTATCAGTAGAGTAACATGGTTTAGCTGTGAGTTTCGAGTTAGTTTGTAATAACATCATGAGGTGTAGCTATGTCAGACCAGTTCCCAGATGTCTTGGGCTGTTCTTTTTCTCATCATGTACACTTCTCCAATTTTATTACGTATACATGAATCCACACAAGGTACAGACTGTTTTTTTTATGATGTCCCTTGGATAATTTGATCCCTGCATCATACTTTTACATTTTTTTTCTTCATCAGATACCTTTTTTTTTGAGATTGAACCATACTGATTCTTGATGGAGATCTAATTCATTCCCTTCTACCTTTCCATTCTTATCTCCCTTCTCCCCAACCCCTCAGCCCCCAGCTCCCTTTATCTTTCTCTGAGACTCTTACAAATGATACTAGATTAAATAACCCTGTTCAGGTGTCTTTAAATACACCTTTAAATACGCCTTTAAATACCTATGCAAGACTTTCTCTAGAGTAGGCACCTAGAAGTAACGTACATACTCAACTCTACTAAGGATTGTCAAATTACTCTCTGAAGTAGTACCATCAATTTTTTCCTCCATTAGAAATTTCTAAGGGGACCAGTTTTGCAAGACACTCCCTGGCATCTGGAAGGTTATTATATTTTTTATGCTCTGGGCCTAAGTAGTTCATAGACCTGACAGGAAGACAGCTCAAGGATGAACAGGCTCTTCCCCTTTTCCACCTTCCCCTCTCTCAACCAAGGTTCTGAAATACCTAAGCTGTCTAGCTAAATCCTTGAGAACTTTTTTTCTTTTTCTTCCTCAAATCTTCTTGGTCATCTCTTATACTTTTGGAATTGATCACCTAAAATGAGAAATGATCTTTTTGTATATATTTCTTTTTTTCTTTTCTTGTATATATTTCTTTATGTTGTGTTATTAGAGTGTGCTAAATATTGTAATAGACTTTAAAATATGTAATAGATTGAGTACTTTTTTTTTTTTTTTGTATTCATTTAAGGCATGGGTGAACAAGGTCGAGTGGAGGTCCCCTCTACTCATATATTTAGGCACCAAGCCAATATGGGGTCTCCTACAACTTTCAAGTTTTGGTTATCTTTACTCCAGCCAGCCAGAGGAGAAAAATGTGTGTGTGGGGGGCATGTGTGGAATGTTTATAATTTGTTCTGGAAGGGGTATGCATCACTTTCTTTCACATTCTATTGCTTAAGACTCAACCCCGTGGCCAACCTTAACTGCAAGGGAGGCCAGAGAATGTAGTCAAGTTGTGTGACTTCAGTAGGAGACCATGAATCTGATGGACATTTAGCAATCTCTGCTGCAACTGGGTTGTGCAGAAGTGAGGTTATCCTAGAGACACCTTTTAGGAGAACCTATAGGAATCACCCTAAAAACAAGCAGGAAGGACCCTTGAAGATTTGAAGTCAGACATGAGTGAACTAAATCTTCTAAACCAAGTCTGAGTTATTGGTAATCCTTTCATCAGTTCTGTGGAGAATACAGGAAGGAATCCTGTATCTATGCATGGGTTAGAGTGATAAAGCAAAAGAGGATGATCCCCTCAATAGATGACAGAGTCACAGGGATGACAAACGGCAAGAAACTCCAAGGAGAAGGTGACTCAGTGCTGCAATCTGAGGTTCATTGTCTTATTGGACTTCCTGCCAGGAGATTCTCGACTTTTGCCCTCAAAGAGGTTGTGTATTTTATTTTTATTAAATATGACCATGACCGCTTACAAGGATCCTCATTCAGTTTAGCCAATGTATGGAAATGAGACTATATACCTAGGTAGTGTAGTCATAGTAGACAAATACCAGTTAGTTTAGTAACTTGGGACTTGGCTTGTTTGCATAGTTAATCTTTGGGAGTGATCTGCATTCTGCACATACCCCTACTTGTATTCCTGTGACAGCCCTGTGGCCCTGTCATTATGATTTAATCCTGTGGCATAAGTGGGGCAGTGATAATTGGCAGACAGGCCATGACTAGTGGCTGGCTAGGCAGGCAGCTAGCTTTGTGCTTGGTACTAGCAGCTGAGAAGCAACTGTCCATACACAATGCAGGGCTGCCAATCAACCTGGTCTGAAGTTCCTTCCTTGTTGGTCACGGTGTTCCTTTGTCACTGCTTTTCCTATGTCTGAACTCAGTTAAGGATATTCAGAAATTTCATCCAAACTTCTGGCAACTCTCTTAACACTTTTGACTGATGACTTCATAAAGCCCCAGACAGTGGGGCAGCTTCCAGACTCCGCGACTTCATTAGTCTCCTTGTCTATTCTGGGCAAGATAAGCAATCCCAGACAAATGGAGAGGCTGTTTGTCTCAACTGTCGAAGCCTTACGCTACTCAGGGTTATGTACGTCACTTAACTTTTTGCTCTTCCTTTCCTAGCTTAAGCTTCTGACCTTGTTCAAATGCCATGTTCTGTCTAAGTAATTATTTGAAGGGATGTTGGCATCTCTGTTTAATTTTGAACTCCTTGTTTTGATTTTTCCCCTCCTCTGGATACCAATTATTTTCACCTGACCAGTTGTGCTTCCTTTGATGCCTGTATCTTAAGTATTGATGAATTGGAGCTTAGCAGGACTAAAATATTAGGGGGAAGAAGAGGAAGGAGGCAAGCAGAGAGCAGGCTGCAAGGGGGCTGGTGCAGCATGAATTAGGCCTCCATGAGGAATTTTTTTTTTCCATGAGGAATTTGGTTGTGAATGTGAAATAAGGTGATAAAAATCCTACAGATTACATGGGGAAAGGACAAAGGAATAGAGGTCAATGGTAGCCAGCATGGGAAAGCCACTGGATTAAGGTTTAGGAAACAATTCTACTGTGCTGTGCTTGACATAGGTGAGAGGAGAAATTAGGGTGATGGTTTGGGTTCTTTCTTTCTTTCTCTTTCTCTTTTTCTTTCTTTCTTTTTTTTTTAAAGACATGTTTTTGAAAGAAGGAGAGATTGAGCATGCACAGAAGGAGTAGCAGAGGGAGAGAGAATCTCAAGCAGGCTCCCTGCTGAGCACAGAGCCCTACTCGGGGCTCAGTCTCATGACCCTGAGATCATGACCTGAGCCAAAACCAAGAGTTGGACACTTAACTGACTGAGGACCTAGGCACCTCCAACGTGTTTTGGGTTTTTAAGGGAAAATCAAAAAACTTCTTATTAAAACTGAAGATATTTCTAGGCCAGTTTTTCTGGGCTAAAAAGAGATGGCAGAAATGCAAACCAGAACCAGCAGCACTTCTTACTTTCTATGGAAGGTACAAATCAAATGTGAAGGTGTGTAAGCATGTGTGTGTGTGTGTGTGTGTGTGTGTGTGTGTGTGTCTGTGTTGAGAGAAAAGGTCCATTGCTGCTTTCAGATTCCCAAAGCGGGGAGGGTCTATGATCCATACATGGTTAAGAGTTACTGTGTTGGAGGGTCTGTGTATCATGAGAGCAGTCAAAGCTGCGAGGGAAAGGAGAAGAGAAAGTGGTGAAGGGCCATGTGAAACCAGTGTGGAATGAGTCCTAGGGGACCCAGTATTCCCCAGCTCTATTGTCAAGTCTAAGTGTCAAGCTTTAAATGCTCAGATGGGAAAATAGGACCCCACGCTATGGAACTTGAGAGAGCATTTATCTCCATGTCCCAGTACACGAAATAGAAAATATGAAATCATAGGTTCTCATTCTACAAACCTAATTTTATTTTTTTCCGACTAATGTTCTTCAAGGTTGTGGTCTTGCTTGCAATGGCATTTTGTTTTGGTTTTCTACACTACCTTGTTCTCAAACTAACCTTTTGTTCTACTTGGGAGACTTTCAGTCATCACCCAGTGGAAGTCTAGGCTAGTATCCAAAAGTACAATAAATAATATTTCTATTTTCGTGAAGGCACTAACACCTATTTGTGTTCCTGCTAGCAAAACTGCTGAGTTCTTGAGCAGACTGGACACAGAGTTGCCAGACCGGAGTACCCGTCCAGTTGCTTTTCCTGACCCACAGTCTTCAACTTGGGTAAGTGTGGGCTTCCATGCAGGGTTCCTTTCTGGTATTTTATAAAGAGGTATTTAGAGAATGAAGACCAAGGGCGTAGAGTGACCTTATAGCTTAGATGGCTGGAACTAAAGGCAGATACGGGAAGCTTGTGGTACTCTTGGCCTAATACCACTGAAGAAATTTGTATGCTGTGTTGGAGAACTTGAACCTCATTCTGTCAATACCAATGGTACTAAAAATGTCCCGGGAAGGATCAAGGTCAGATTTGCATTTTAGTGGGATCACACTGGTAACCAGGTGCAGGATGGCTCTAAAGGAACAGAGATGCAGAGAGGCCTCTCAGAGGCTCTGTATTAGCCTAGGTGAGGAATGATGGAGATAGGGCAGTGGGTGGGAGGATGGAGCTGAGAGCACAGGTCAAAGAAGCACTTAGAAGGTGAAGTGGGCAGGCCCCGGGTGGTTGGCTGGCCAACTGGGGACAAGAAAGCAAGTGGAATTAAGGATGCCTCTGGGAGAGGGTTGTAGTTGAGAGAAAAGATAGGTCTAAGTTTTTGGGTTCTTTTTTTAAAGATTTAATTTATTTATTAACGAGACACACACACAGAGAGGCAGAGACCCAGGCAGAGGGAGAAGCAGACTCCCTGCAGGGAGCCCGATGCGGGACTCGAATCCAGTAGCCCAGGGTCATGACCTGAGCCAAAGGCAGATGCTCAACCACTGAGCATCTAGGTGTCCTGGACTTAAGTTTTCAAGAGGGTTCACTTTTCCAGGGTTTGGGCAGGTGAATAAGATGGTAGAGAAACCTGACCTTTATCTCTTCCACCCCTCCCCCCTTTCTCCTTAGCGATCACGTTTTATTTTTTATTATTTTTCTGTTTATTTATTTATATTTAAATTCACTTTGTCAACATAGCATAGCACCCAGTACTCATCACATCGTGTGCCCTCCTTAATGCCCATCACCCAGCAGCGACCGTGTTGTAAAATGTAGGGAGACGTCCTGACACTCCTTAGGAAAAAGGTCATTATGCTCTTAAATGTTCCTTATTTTTTTGTCCAATGCTAATGTGATGTTCCGAAATCTAGGTTAGCCACAGGTCCTGTCACATCTGCCGTCTGTTTCCTCACTGCAGGACACTAGAGAAAAGATTTGAGAAGCCATAGGTAGTGGAGCTAAATCCTGAGTATGGACAGTCATTGACATCTGTCCAGATACCTGTGGCTGTGAGCGACAGGGCGGGGAAATAGGAATCGGATAGCTTTATCAACTGTGTGCTTGGCTGCCAGGATGGTCTTGATTCCGTTTGAGGGCTTCCTGAAGCCTGTGGTTTGAAACACATGGCAGGACTGTGTGCGCTTGCTCAATTGATTTTTGGCTCATTTCTTCAATTTAACAAGATCATCCTGAATTTTAATATTGTGATCCAAAACATGAGTCATCTCTTCCAGAGCTGTGTTTTCCGTGGATTGATTAGTGCATTAGTCACACGACCCTCAAGCTATTCATAGAAAATATGGGGGAGCACTGGACCCGGGATGGTTCTGTATGAGCTGTGTTCACTAGCTGCTCCCCTTTCAACACCAAACTATTAATAATTTGTTGGTGTTCAATATATATATATTTTAGATTTTATTTGTTTATTCATGAGAGACACAGAGAGAGAGGCAGAGACACAGGCAGAGGGAGAAGCAGGCTCCGTGCAGGGAGCCCGATGTGGGACTCGATCCCAGGACTTCGGGATCATGCCCTGAGCCAAAAGCAGATCTCAACCTCTGAGCCCCCCAGGCGTCCTGGTGTTTGATATATTTAAGTGACTTTTTTTTTTTTTTTTTTACCCATATTGTACTCTTCTCATTCCGTCTAATCCATATATGCATAGAATTCCTCTGAGAATGCTCTGCAGAACCATTTCTAATGCTCTAGGGACGTCCCACATACACAGGGCACTTTTGTGATGTAGGAAGAAGACACCTACAGTTTGCCTTAGCTATGGTCAGTGTATAGAATGTGAACTCCTTGTGGTGCCCATTTATGTGGGGTATGATGAGCTGCAGGGTTTCGAGGTTGTTTTTTTTTTAACAATTTTAACATAATACAACTTTTCTGAGAAAATTGCTCTTATCACACTTACTAAATGTGGATCTTCCATGGGCAGATGGGAATCTAATAAATGCTAAATAATTCCATCTAGACTACAAGAAAATTCCTTTAAGTGATACACAAGAGAACTTTGGACAAAAGATAGTGTTTACTTACACATGGGTTGATACAGTTCTCTGTACTGTGTGTGTGTGTGTGTGTGTGTTTGTGTGTGTGTGTATCAGAAGTGCCAGCATCCTCATGTCTTCCCTAGTCATTATCATTGAATATTTCTGGTTATACACTAAATGATTTCCAGTCCACTTTGTTGTCCCTTGCCTCCTCTTCCAGAGAGAATAATAATTTAAAAAATCTCAATAATTTAAAAAATCTCTCACTGTTGTTCCACTGCCCAGTGGCTCCTGGTATCTTCGAAGATAAAGTCAAAATGCTTTAGCTTAAGCACAAACCCTTTCTGCCCTCTGCCTTCCTTCCTCCCTCCCTCCCTCCCTCTTGACATAATACGTTTCTCTACAGAGAATCTAGGTCTTTGCTATTCCAAGTATGGTCCATGGACCAGTAGGATGGACATCATCTGGGAGCCTGTAGAGGTGTAGACGAATCTCAGGCCCCGCTCCAGACCTGAACAGGAAGCTGCATTTTAACACAGTCTGTGGTGACTTGTATACATATTAATGTTTGGAGGGCACTGCTCTATAGCTCGTACCTTTCCAGCCATTTCTTCTCACTTCCGCTGCTCAGGGCTCCTAGCACAGTTTGATTTAATTTCTATCCATGTGACACACGTTTTTTAAAAAGCCAGCACTTAGAGACATGTGTCCTTTGTACCCTTTCAATCTCATTTCTACTCCCAATATTTTAAATTCCTTGTATTAATTTCCCATTGTTTATAAAATAAGCCCTGGAGATGTAATGCGCAGCATGTGACTAGTTGACAACACTGGACTGTGCATTTAAAAGTTGCTAAGAAAGTAGGTCTTTTTTTTGTTGTTTAAATTAAAAAAAAATTTTTTTTTTTAAGAAAGTAGGTCTTAAAAGTTCTCATCACAAGGAAAATATTTTGCAGCTAGGTATGGTGACAGATATTAACCAGATTTATTGTGATCATTTTGTACAACGTACAAACATTGAACCATTATGCTCTACACCTGAAAGGAATATTATGTTCTGTCACTTATGCCTCAATGTGTAAAAAAAAAAAAAAAAAAAAAAAAATTCCATTGCTGCTGTAACAAATCACTGCAAACTTAGTGGCTGAAGACAGCATGGGTTCATTCCTTTACAGATCTGGAGGTCAGAAGTCAGCAATGAGTATGAAGGGGCTACAATCAGGGCGTCAGCAAGGCTGGCTTCTCCTGGAGGCCCTGGGGGGAATCCTTTCCTCGCCTCTTCTAGCTTCCCTTCAGCTGTCAGCACTCTGGCTCCTCAGCATGTGGCTGCCTCCAACCTCTGCTTTCTTCCCCACATCATTTCCCTTTGACTTTCTTGCCTTCTGCCCATAAGGATCCTTGTGATTACATTGCACTTACTCGGATCATCCAGGATCCTCTTCTATCTCAGAATCCTCAATTTCTGCAAAGTCCCTCTTGCCATATAAGGTGACCTTCACAGTTTGCAGGCTTGGGGACCTAGATGTCTTTGGAGGGCCATTTTATTCACCCCACCGCACTCCCCTAGCTGTTTCTTTGTTATTTGGATTCGTCTTATCTCTTAATGTGTATATTGCTACTGCTTGACTAATCAAGTTTAGAGTTTTGTTAATTTATTCCTTCCTTTCCATCCCCCTAATGTAACTATTCAGTATTCCAGGCATTCTCTTCCTATGATGACACAAATTTCTTTTTCTCACTGCCATGCCAGTTAGTATACTTTACATTGGCTTTCCCTTACAACTTCTCCAATATTTTGTTTTGAACACTTGCGTAGTTTCTTCTGAACCTTCCACTGCCTTCCTTCAGATTTTGTGACTGGTTTACCAAGTGCCTCTGATGCAAATTTCCACACAGTTTTCCATTTTGTGCCTGTCAGATAACTTATAGAAACCCCATTTGGGGTTTCTTTCCCTCCTGGCAACAGCCCTCTATCAGCCTTCTGCCTTAACCTGGGCTGGTTGTGGGACCTTCCTTTCATAGAACGGCTCTCAACCTCATCTATGGGGGTGGGGGTGGGGGTTGGGGGTAGGAGAGGGTGGCTTGGGTCACCCCCACCCAGAGATCCTGCTGTATTGTTGCCTGGGCTTCAGGGCTTTTAAAGCTCCCCGAGTAATTCTAATGTGCAGCTTAGGATGAGAATCAGTGTTTTAAAGTCATCGGGGGAATTGCTCTTATTTGCTTTCCTATGTTGGGTCCCCTGATTTCTGGGTCTCATATCTTCTATTCTCTTGTTTTATTTCCTTGTTTTGATGGAGCATATTATTTGGTGGCTTCCCAAGAGAAGATGCATGCTCAGGTCATTGCATGTCTGAAACTATCCTTATTCGGCCCTCACACTTAGCTTGTAATTTTCTGGTAAGTAGTCCAAATTGGAAATAATTTTCCTTCAGAATTCTGAGGGCAGTGCTATTCTACTTTGAGTATTAGTTCCTGAGAAAGCCAAGGCCATTTGAATTTCAGTCCTTATGTATAAGGGTTTTACCCTGCTTCACTGGGAAATTTAATATCTCCCCCCCCCTTTTTTTCTGGTATTCTCTAAATTCATAATGATGTGCCCTTGTAGGCGGGTCATTTATATTCATTTTCAGTCTGGAAATTCGTTTCTAGTTCTAGGTGATTTTCTTGTGTTATTTCTTTGATTTATTTCCCTTCATTTTCTCTAAGGAATTCTTATTATTGAAATCCTAGGCCTCCTGGATTTATCTTCTTTTTGAAAAAAATATTTTTCTCCTTTAATTTATCTTTGACATTTTTTTTCCCTACTTCTTGGCATATTGGGTTAGACAAATCCTCAGTCCTTCCCCTCCCTCCTGAGTGTCTCCCTTGCTGTCATGTTACTGCCACACGCACACTTCTGACGACAGATGTGTGGGCACTTCCCTCACATCAAGTGTTTCTGTGACATCAGCTGGGGTTCCTATAGTTTAACTCGGTTTGGACACCATCTACCTGGAGGTTCTCACAGGTTAAGGACTCAGTTCCCCCAAACTGCCCTCCCCTTCAGACGCCAAATTGCGAAAAGTAGGCCCCTAGGTTACCACAACTTCTGCTCAACATGGGTAAAAATTGGGTATTCCCATGACCCCCTTCCTGGGTTCCCTTAATTTGCTAGAATGGTTCACAGAACTCAGGGAAACACGTACTTATGTTTACCAATTTATTAAAAGATACGATAAAGGATACAGATGAACAGCCAGATGAAGAGATATATAGAGTGAGGTCTGGGAGTGTCCTGAGTGCAGGTGCTTCTGTCCCTGTGAGTTGGGCTATGGTCACCCTCCCAGTGTGGATGTGTTCACCCACCTGGAATTCCTTCCTCACATAGGCTTATCTAATAATTAACTCCATATCCAGCTCCTCTCCCCTCTTTGGAGGATTGGAGGGTTGGGTCTGGAAATTCCAAATTCTAATTATAGTTTGGTCTTTCTGGTGACCAGTTCCCATCCAGGAGCCCATCCAGTAGGCCTCATTAGAACAAAAGATGCTCCTAATGCTCTCACCACTTAGGAATTTATATGGTTTTAGGAGCCTTGTGTGCAAGGGATGGGGTCAAGGCAAATATCAAACCAAGAGGTGCTCCTAATGCTCTTATCACTTAGGAAATCACAAAAGTTTTATGAGGTCTATGCCAGGAACCAGGGCAGAGACGTGTGTGTGTGTGTGTGTGTGTGTGTATGTGTGTATGTGTGTGTACACATGGGTTTTTTTTCTATTATCTCAACAGATTTTCTTATCTATCTTCTAAATATTTTACTGGCTGCCTTTTTGTGAGGGGAGGGAAGATATTTTTATTTTCCCAGAGCTTCTTTCTTCTCTGTTGCTTTTTAAAAACAGCGGCCTATTCTTGTTTCATGGATAAAATATCACCTTCTAGCTCTCAGAGGACCCGGTGCAGGGAGCAGAGGAAAACTTCAAAGAAGGGGGCCCAGAGGCTCCCTACTCAGCATGCAGGATTTTACACAATCCTTTCATTCTCAACCCAGGGTTTGACCACCATAACCTTCTGTGCTAGGTGTGCCTGGTTTCATTTATCCAGAGAATACATTTCTGACTTACTGTCAGGGTTGGGAGAGTTAGTGCCTGAATTTACAGGATGGGAACAGGCATAGGCACTTTCCTATCTTTCATCTGTCTTCCTCAGCAGCTGTTGCATCTATTTCTTGGGTCCTGGTGTTGCTCTCTGCAGAAAATCGGCGTCTTGTGGGTATCCTCCATCCCTGCCAGCATGTCTTTTGTTTGGCTCTGATTCTTCATCTACTTCGTCTTTCTAGATTTTTGTCTGGGAATACAGATGTATCTTGGTTTCTGAATGTAGAGTTCAATTCATTTTTCAATTCATTTTCTCTTCTGTTTAGGGTAATTTTTGAGAGAAGGATGAACTGTGGTCTCCCCGCCCACCCCAGAGTTCATTTGTTGGAGTCCCAACCCTCTGTACCTCAGAATGTGACTGTACTTGTGATTAGGTCTTTATAGAGATAATCAAGATAAAATGAGGGCATTAGAGATGGCTGTAATCTAACAGGAGACGTGTCCTTATAAAAAGGGGAAATCTGGGCACAGAGACAGGCATGTGTACAAAGAAGATGATGTGAGGAGACAGGGAGAAGATGGCCATCTAGAAGCTCAGGAGAGAGGCCTAGATCCTTCCCTCACAGATCTCGGAAGGAACCAACATTACAGATACCTTGATTTTTGAACTTCTAGTCTCTAGCACTCTGAGACAATACATTTCTGTGTTTAAGCCACCCAGACTGTGACACTTTGTTATGGCAGCCCTAACTAATGAATGCTGTTTTTTAATTGTTCACACAGTGCCCTTCCTCCTGCTAAGGCTGACACATACTCACCTTTATTTATTTATTTTTTTTTAATTTTTTTAAAATTTTTATTTATTTATGATAGTCACAGAGAGAGAGAGAGGCAGAGACACAGGCGGAGGGAGAAGCAGGCTCCATGCACCGGGAACCTGATGTGGGATTTGATCTCGGGTCTCCAGGATCGCGCCCTGGGCCAAAGGCAGGCGCCAAACCGCTGCGCCACCCAGGGATCCCCATACTCACCTTTAGAACACAACTTAATGTCAACCCATTTTGAGCAGGTGTTTTTTATCCAGTTTAATAAAGTGTCCTCTTTTAGCTTCTTCTGTCATAATACCCATCATAATGCCCATAATACTGTAGTCATCAGTCTTCTTGTCTGACTTCCACACTAGGCTACGAGGCACTTGAGGTCTGAGATCATGTCATATAGAGTGCTTGCGCATAGAGGCTTAAATATTATTTATTGAACAAATATATTATAAGCATACCTTTTGGGGCAGGGTGAGTAAAAATATATATTTTAGTTGAATAACAAAAATTTAGTAGTGCTATATTAAATTAATATTTAGTGATCGAAAAATCATGTGAATACAATCGACAGAAATTGCTGGGGTTTAGAACTAAGAGAAATAGTGACCAAAAGTTTTTCCCCTATTATTTTTGAACAGAAACTTCCTGTGCTCCCTGGGAATCACAGCTGGGTAAGCAAGCATTAGGATGACAAGCAACTCCAAATTCTTCATAGTTGAGGAGCCACGCGACTTCCCAGTCTCTGTAGCCTTTTAAATTCTACTTACGTTACAGTCTAATCACTGTATTTTTTTTTCTGAGTCAAAAACTAGGACCCATATTCTGATAAAAGACCAATAAAGTGGTTAAGTTTAAAAGGAAGTTATACAAATAGAATTTAGGTTTCTCACTCAATCATCTTATCTGCTTTAACTAAATATTTTATTACTCCTTTTAACCTCCTGAGTAGAAGATGTGTGCCCCTGGTCCATTTCCATCTTTCAGGTCTTATATGGGATAGTTGTGATAAGGACTAGCCTTCTCTAATGTAAAAAGAAGGGGTCATTAGAGAACCACTCTCCACCTTCGATGTCTTGTCACAGTCCTCTTGTGTTTAGGATTTAGATAAGAGAAAAATCCTAGGATATTTTTGCCTGTTTAATGAAGCAGGGTTTGAATATGTGAGGGCTTTCTGAACACATCTGGAGTTCCATTATTCTAATTAGTGGTGCTGTAGATGATATCATTCCGAAAGCCTTTCTCCTTTCCTGGCAAGTGCTTATTATTTGATGGAATGTGGGTTTTTATAGTGACAGAAATGGGGGAATGAATTAAGAAGTGCTTGAGAAAAATTATAGTAAGGAAAAAGGCGTGTGTGTGTGGGGGAACCAGCCTTCATAAGCTTTATGGGTTATTAGTCCAAAGAACTAGGCCTGAAATATGTAGTGAGCTGCCATGATGCTGCTGGTAGTTTTATGAGAACAATGGCATTTCCTACGTATTAGCTTATCAGGTTGCCCTCTCTGCCTTACAGAGGGTGGGCCACAAATCACTGTGAGCAGAGAAAGTGTATGACAAATGAACAGACAAATACGTGGAATCTCATAAATTCCAGAATGCATGGTCACTATGCCGGTGTGTGAAATGCAGTCCCTGCGGGTCAGTGGGACTGAAGGGCATCCTGCTGTGTGTGCTGGTTCTCCTAAGGCTGCCCCTTGAGGCTCTAATTCAGCCAGAGGTAATGACTCTTGAGCTCCTGAACAGCCTTTTTCTTCTGAGAAATAAATATGAGCTTTAGGTACCGATTAGGGATGCAAAGACTTAGAAAGAAATCCATCTCTGGAATTCTATGGTATCCATCACCAGTTGACAAGTTATTTAATAGGATGCCATTAATGAGCAGTAGGCATGTCTATGTTTCTAAAGTCACTGTCTCCATTGCTTGTCTCTGGTATTAACTGATCAGCGACTTGGGGTATATATGGTTTATTTTTATTTTTATTTTATTTTATTTATTTTATTTTAATTAATTAATTAACTAATTAATTAATTTACAGAGAAATATAGCTTGGTTTGAGAGCAATATCTTTCCTAGGCAAGGCCCGCTTTCCCGAATCTACATGTGTAAGGCATTAGTTGAGCTCCCTATATGTTGAATATGATAGCATTTCAGCTGAGCAGCAAAGGAGTTAGGAGGGGCTGAAGGGAGGCACGTTGCAGGCAGAGAGCAGAGTGGCAGACTCAGGGCTTCAGAATCTGTTAAACCTGAATTTTTAAATCCATTTTGGCCCCGTGGTCCAGTTCAAGTTATTTTACATATCCAAGGCCATCTCCTTGTTCACAAAAGGAGGATGATATCTACTTCATAGAATTCAAGGGTTTGGGATGCCTGGGTGGCTCAGCGGTTGAGCATCTGCCTTTGGCCCAGGGCATGATCCTGGAGTCCCAGGATCAAGTCCCACATCGGGCTCCCTGCATGAAGCCTGCTTCTCCCTCTGCCTATATCTCTGCCTTTCTCTCTCTGTGTCTCTCATGAATAAATAAACAAAATCTAAAAAAAGAAAAAAAAGTTAAAAAAATAAATTTACATGAAAAAAGGAATTTAAGGGTTTAATAAAGTAGTAGAAATAAATGCCTGGCAATTGAATGTATTGGCACTCTTGTAAATGAGGTAAAAACTGTAGATTTTCCTTCTCCCTGCTGGCCTCATTCTTAGTCCAGTTTCATCTCCATGCTCTTTCCTTACCAGAGTCTAGTTAGAATTGCTGCTAGTTAGTGGGAATATACTTGAAATAGAGGAAAAGTAAATATGTTTTTCAAATCCTTATCACTAGAAAAATAAACTATGTTGATGATCTCTGAGGGGATATTTTTTTAAGCTTAATTAAACAAACGTTTAGATCATCCTTTAAAATGTGCTGGATGATTATGCTGATACCAGCTTTGTTTTTATATATCCCCAGGGAGATCTGCAGACATATGCATTAATCACTCAATAAGCAAGTGTGTATGGAGAGCTTACTGGATGCTTGGTACAGAGATTGAGTTATTAGAACCAGTCCCATGGTAGGCAGACTAGTATATTGTGGTGATGCTTTATCCTATGATTTTTCCCCCTATATATTTATAGGCCAGAAGCCGGGCTTATAAGGATTCTCTAAAGGAGGAAGAAAATAAAAAATTGCAAAAGATGAAGGAGGAACAGCATCAGAAGGTACGCATAAGACCTTGCTGGTCGCCGCTAATTATTTCCTTGTAGTACTAGATAATTTTGAAGATTTTCTGAACAGAAGGATTTACATACATGAAAATCATGAGAAAACATTAAAAATTAAAAAAAATGAGTTAAGAGGATGGTGGGGTGTGGTCAAAAGTCCTGGTCAAAACTTTCATGGTACTTCGGCTCATAGGAGGGCTATAGTGTATCGCTATCAGTGGGCCAATAGTTCATGGAGAAGATGACAACACTTGTGAACTTCTGATCTACAAAATAAATCCATGTCACTGCCATTTTTCAAACTAAAGATAATTGAAATTATACGTAGTGTCCAGGGAATACTATAATGCATAACAAATAGCCATAAAAATTTATGAAACTGGCTTATTCACTTAAAACACACATATAATAAAGATCTTTAAAATATGTGAGGTATTCCAAATGTTTTGAAGATACAAATCAATGAAATGAATGCAGAGCCTCCTAAGAACAGCGCTTAAAGGGTAATTCTCATTAGAATATAAAATTTCTGGTATGATAACTGAAAATGTTCAATGTTGTAACTTTATGGTTATACCTGTGTTTTATACATATGTTCAGATGGGGCCAGAAGCTCCTCAGCATGGGATGAGAATGAAGACCAGTGGTTAGCTCCAAGCTGCCACCTCATTCCAAATCTTTGTGTGTGTGTGTGTGTGTGTGTGTTGTGTGTTTTAAAGATTTTGTTTATTTAAGAGAGAATGTGGTTGAGAGAGAGAGAAAGATCACAAGCAGGAGGAGTGGCAGAGGCAGAGGGAGAAGCAGGCTCCCCACTGAGCAGGGAGCCCAATATGGGGCTCGATCCCAGGCCCCTGAGATCATAAGCTGAGCTGAAGGCAGATGCTCAACTGACTAAGCCACCCAGGCACTCCCCCATCCCACCCTCCTTTTTTTATTTTTAAGATTTTACATTCCAGATCTTTGAGAAGAAGCAAGATAAATTATTTAGCTAGTTGGACACCATTATCTTCCCCATCATTTTCACTTTCCAACTTCTCCCCTTGCCATTTTGGTGGTTGATAAATCCTGACATTTCTTCCAGAATCTCTCTCCAATCCATATCTTCAATTATATAATTAACTTGAATTCTAACTCCTATTTGATTTCCTTGATTTGGTTTAAATTATTTCCTTGTATCTTTGCTGTACAACACAATTTATTACAGCCCTTGTGTGTAAAATCACTTTATGAAATAGACTGTATGTACTAATCATCATTGCTATAATTTGACCCTTTTGAGTGCTATCCTCCTTCCAACAATTGTCAAATCCTTACTCCTTTGTCGTTCCCAATAGCATATGGTATAAATGACTGTGTCATTGAACTGCTTTGTGCATAGAAGGAAATAATTAAATCACTGAAAGAAATAACATAAGTTGTACATTTAGTTATTAAGCCACTATATAAACAATGAAGAACCTAAGAAACATTTTTATTTCATGGTGTTTTTTTATTGAACAAATATTTTTTTTTTGACAAAGGCCTCATATTGAAATTCACAATGAAATAATTAATATTATAGTAAGATTCTGTAGTAATTAACATGTAGAAGTGAGGTCTGGTATATTCTCATGTTGTACTTTCAATAATGCCTATCAATTGACATGTAAATGTCAGTCTGTTTCTGTGACCTTTTAACTTAATATCAAGTCCTGAGGTGCTTATATACTGAGGAGAATGTTGTGAAGTCAGCGTAAGATGTGATTTATGTAAAAAATAACTTCTAGTGAATTTTAAATAGTACTTTATAAAGTTTGGTGGAATATTTGAACGTGAAAACCATTAAAAGTAGAACATTTCACAAAGAGAATGCTCAACAGATTAGAAAATCAGATCTGGGATTTAATTTTCGGGTTGAGCAGTTATTTTAAACAGTGAAAATTAAGCTTTTTATTTCTTAATCTTGTTTTTCTTCTAGAGTTAGACAAATATTGATATATACATATTTTCTGGTTATTGATTGAGCATATTTTTCTTTTGCATAAATTATTTCCCTTTACTTACTGTAGTTTTGAGTAAAATGATTACCTTTGGCATATACATAATCCCATCATTAAGAGTTTTTCAATAACAGTAGAATAGAGAAGGCTATTTACCTTATTTTTATTTTTCTTCTTTTTTGTTCAATCTGTTGTTTACATGACCACGAAGGCATTGGTAGAGCCTCTCATTCCATATCACTTGGATGATTTAGCTTAAGAAAATACGGATCATGTTTATGGCAAGAAGATAAAGGAAACCAGACATATAATATCACATTTATTCATGTGTTTGTTAATTTCATTCATTCAACAAGTATTTAGTGAAAATTCACTATGAAGTGATTCATGAGCAGATAATCTAGGTTAAGGTAAGGTGATTGCACATTTATTTTGCTCTGTGTGTCTCTTTCACATTCTTTCATTACTCTGGTCTCTGGACATAGTAGGTTCTTCCTTAATGTTAACCTTTCAATATTTTACATTTAATTCAGTTCCCTCCTCTCACAGAAATTTCTTTATAATCCCCTTTTTTCTCCTATATGCTCAGTATATTCTCATTTGACTACATTTTTTTTAATGAACAAATACATTCTTGCCTTTATAAAATAACCCCTTCCTTAATTCTGCTATTCTTAGAGATACCATCTTTTTTGCTTATATTGAGGAGGGGGGAGGAAAGACAAAGGTAATCATAACGTAATCACAACTTTATTATCTGTTTTGCCCTTTGTTCCTTATGTTCTGATTTAGATTTAGAAATGCTTGTACCAAAACCTCTCCAAAGGTAAAATTCCTTCTGACCATTCAATTCAGTGGTCATTTTGCAATCCCTGTCTCCCTGTAACAGTGTGTAATATCTCTTCGAAGTTTTCCCTTTCTAGCCACCCCCTGCCCCTTTTACTCCCCTGGTGGATCTCTCTCCAAGTAATCTATCTTGGTATCCATCCATCCATCCATCCATCCATCCATCCATCCATCCATCCTATCGACAAACATATATTGAGCTCCTATTATATTTGGAGCCTTTTGCAAGATGTTAGAGCTTCAATTAAGAATGGGATAGACAAGGTTCCTGACCTCCCAAAGTTTGCTTCTTAATGGAGGAGATAGACAACTAAAAGGAGACAAAGAAATAAAACACTGCATTTTTAATTTATGGTGATCAATCACTTTGTAGTAATTAATGCTGCAAAGAAAGGAAATTGTGTGTGGTGATAATTTCAGGGTGGTGTATTGAATACTGTCCATTGCCTACCTGTCTTCTAAAACCCTGATTTTTTTCTTCAGATATACATTCTCCCTGTCATAGCCCATGTTTCAGAGAAGGCAGGCACATCTAAGTCCCAGGGATCTGATCCCAAAGGATCTAACTGCTCTTGGGAGTTCCATTCTCATCAGCTGTGGTTGGTTCAGCTATGGACATGGAAATCATTCCAACCAGTGAGTCTTAAGGGAACCCTGTCTTTAGTACAGAGTTTTATCAGTATGAAATATTCTAGTCTTCTCATTTAATGATTTTCAGCTTGATTTTTTTTTTTTTTGCCTTTTTATTTTGTATGATTCTAGTATTTTCTCTCTTGGCTTTTTTGTTAGAATTTATATGGCAATTTCTCCCCATCACTTAATTTTAACTCCACTGTATCATTTGGTTTTAAATTATATTTCTAGTGACAAAAGGGGCTGTTTTTTCTTTAACCCAGTATCATGATCAGTTTTGATTTAATATATTCTCATTTATTGTGATTACTAGTGCATTTGCACATCTTCTTGTTATATGATTTGCTTTTTTAGCTATATTTTCTTATTTTCTCTATTTTTTTTACTTTCTGAATTTTTTCTGTTCCATGTATTTGCCTTTCCTCTTTTCTCTCCTCTCCTCTCTTACCCTCTCCCCTCCCCTCCCTGGTGGTCAGAAATTTCAGGTTTTTTTTTTAAGATTTTATTTATTTATTCATGAGAGAGAGAGACAGAGAGAGAGAGGTGCAGATACATAGGCAGAGGGAGGAGCAGGCTCCATGCAGGAAGCCTGATGTAGGAGTCGATCCCAGGACTCCAGGATCACGCCCTGGGCCAAAGGCAGACATTAAACCACTGAGCCACCCAGGGATACCCTCAGTGTTTTTGTTTTTAATCTTATATGACCTTTGGTCTGTTGAATCTCAAAACATATGTTTGACTTTAGGGAAATTTCTAATTCTTTTATGTTTCTCCTCCTATGTTGTCTTTGTTCTTTATTTCTGGGATATGTAGCAAATGGATTTTGGGAATCTGAGATCTGTTCCTTATACTTCTTAATTGTTTTCCTTATACTTTTTGTTTGGCCTTTTTCGTTGCGTTCTGGGAGAAATCTTTAATTAGATCTTCCTGCTCACTGATTTATTTCATAAGTTTCCACTCTGCTTATCTGGCACACGTATTGAACTTATTTACCAAGATTGCCAACATTGTGCTGTGTAAGCGCCATATTCTTTCTGAACTCTTTGTTGATGGGAATAATACAGACATTCAAGCTTTCTGTCTACTATTTTAACTGTATTTTTTCCTTTCCATTTAAGTTTTTATATAACTTTTTATGTCTTTTCACTACAGTGGGATAGGTCATGAAAGAAAATCCACTGGACCATGTCTTTAGCTACAAAAAAAAGGGGGGGGGGTTGATAAATTGTAATCTCTACTGTTTTCTTTCTCAAGTGTATAATTCTTGGGCATCTTGGGCATTTTGTTTCTTTGGGCATGCTGCCAAGTGAAGTATTTAGGAGCTTGTCTTCGGGGAGTAGTAGCCTCTTTTTCTCCTATAGTCAGTAGTACCTGGGACCTTGTCTTGCTTCTCTGAGCTGGATACCCCTCTTCCATCCGCTGGGTACACAGTGGCCCATATCAGTGCTGTCTGCCATGTAGTCAAGTCTGGGAGGGGAAAGGGCTTTCAGTGCACTCCTTCAACTCATCCTCTTAATGACTACCTCAGTATCCCCTTTTGGAGCTCTTTCAGAAGCACAGATAACTCAGCTCAGTTTACCCTGCACATTTGCTTCCCTGTGTAACTTATCCGGTCTCTTTTCTACCACTCGGGAACAGATTTCCAACAGGCTAGTTGCACTTACTGATTTTGCATGTTTATTTATTATTATTTTTTTAAATTTTTATTTATTTATGATAGTCACACAGAGAGAGAGAGAGAGAGAGAGGCAGAGACATAGGCAGAGGGAGAAGCAGGCTCCATGCACCGGGAGCCCAACGTGGGATTCGATCCTGGGTCTCCAGGATCACGCCCTGGGCCAAAGGCAGGCGCTAAACTGCTGCACCACCCAGGGATCCCAATTTTGCATGTTTATTAATTTATAGTCATGTGGAAAGTAAAAACAAGCCAAGAGAGAGAGAGAGAGAGAGAGAGAGAGAGAGAGAGGGAGAGAGAGAGAATACTGAAATAATTGGGTGACAGAGAAAAGGATTATAGAATATATAAAAAATTATGATAGCATTTTATAGGGAATGCATGCAAAGTTGTATTCTGAGATGTTGTGCTCAGAAAAGAAAAAATTATAACTTTTAAATCCAATCAGTACTAAAAAAGAAACGAATTAAGCATCCAGTCTAAGAATTTAGAACAAGAACAATAAAGGATACTGAAGGCAGTAATTAAGATAAGAATGGAAATTAATAACAACTTGAAGAAGCAGCTGTTATAAAAATCTAACAGCTTGTTTTTTGATAAGGTCAACAAAATGAACAAATCTATGGCAAGTCTAATCAAGAAGAGATTAGTAAAAATGCAAATACACAACATTAGAAATGAGGAGTCAGAACCATAGATTTGGAAAAGATTAAGCTTATATTACTATAGATAATGCTATGCTAATAATTGATATGTGGATTAAGTGAATGATTTTACAGGGAAATATAAAACTCTAAAATGATTCAGAGTTAAAACACACAAAGACAAATGAAAATGCAAGTGATTTCTAAAGTTTTCTAAGAATTATTCTCCCCTAGCAAGCTAACCTTGGGAAATTTCACAGGCAAGTTCATTGGAATTTTCAAGGAACAAATTTTTTCTCTTATGCTTTACGAAGAACTTTACAAGTTGTTTCAGAGCAAGGAAAAAGAAAAAGTAATTTAGAATTAATACTGAACTGTAGTCCTCATGATGGCACAGCCTGATAAAGAAAATACACACACATAGAAGCTTGTAGAGGCTAACTTTGAAAGAAAATTCTAGTTAATGGTATATTTTCTCTTAACTAATTTACCAAGGCAAAGTAAGGTTTATTCTAGGAAGAGCAAGGTAACTGAATATATATTATAACTTTTTATATCTTTTCCCTACAGAAGGATAGGTCATGAAAGAAAATCCACTGGACCCCCCTCTTTAGCTACAATAAAAAGGACTGATAAATTGTAATCTCTACTACTAATTTAAAAGCAACAATAACAACAACTAAGGTGAACTAGAAATTTAAAAGATTGTCTTAACATACATATAGTCTACCAAACCAATAACCAATACTAACTCAGAGGTGAAATATTAGAGCAGTGAACAATATCGGGGTATCTGCAACCCCTACTACCAACGAGTATTTGGACCTGGAAATTCTAACCTAGTGCTTCATAAAGTTATTTGATGGAAAACTTTCTTTTTTAATTGAAAACTATTAATATAGCATGGAACAAGGTTTGGGAATTATTTTAGCCCACTTGATGAAGCAAAAATAAAAAAGGAGGCTTTATAATTATTGAAAATAAGTAAAGTTATTATTTTTGGATGGGAGCAATTTGCCTGTACAACCTAAGAGAATCAACTGAAAAAAGATTAGAACAAATGGAATTAAATAAAAGAATTGGTTATAAAATAGATGCAGGAATCTCAACACCTTTCTCGAATATTAGCAAACATCAATTAGAAAATATAATGGAATAAAAAGACCTTATCAAAAAACAGCTATGTAAAGACATTGCTCAATTAAAAAAAGTAAATAAGCCAAAAAACATCCAAACTTTCCTATGATCCGTGTCAGTTTGAATTAATGTGGAGATGGTAAAATTCAATATTGTGATGACTGTAGTTCTATCCAAATTAATTTGTGAGGTGTGTGCAATTCCAATAAAATTTTCAGTGGAATGAGGTGGTTTGAAAAACTATTTCTACATTTCAACCGTGAGAATAATCACAAGATTAAATAAGAAGCTTTACAGAAATATAGACAATAATTTGTGTGTTTGCTGGGGCAAGGAGAGCCTACAGAATTAGCTATTAAAAAATACCTCAAACTCCCTTGTTCTGCTGCTCATAAGAGGTGAACAGAAGGGCTCTTTGACGACTTCAAATTAGAATTTCCTAAATGTATAAGAATTAGATGTAAAAGTATAAGTTTATTCTGCGGAAATCATCAGAGATCAGAGAGATGTTCACAGGGTGTATACCTAAGCATTGTTTTTTTTTTTTTTTTAAATATTACTGGAAGGTTTGAAATCACTTGTTTAGTGATAGAGGATTTGAGAAGTTTGAAGTTTGGAATACCATGTAGCAGTTGCTACTGTGTTTTAAAGAGATGGTGATACGATCATCTATATAAAAATGAAAAATAAATACATTTTGTAAAATAGACTCCGGGCAAGTTTTGAAACCTGCCTCTTCTCATTGTACTTTGTGCAGATTACTTCATCCCTCTAAGCTTTACTATGTATGGTAGTTGTTTGCCTTGTGATACTGTTTCTAGGATCAAATGGGAGAAAGCTTGTGGACAGTTTATCTTAATGCCTGGCACCTGGTAAGCCTACAAATGTGACCTGAGGTGCTGATAAGAGGTTATAATCTTGCATAAATCAAGAAATGAAGGAAAATATACGGACATGTTATCCCTGGGTAGAGAGATTTTATGGGTGATCATTATGTCCTCCTTTATTTTATTTTATTTTATTTTTTTAAGAAAATATTTTATTTATTTGAGAGAGAGGGAGAGAGCGAGCGAGCATGAGTTGGGGGAGGAGCAGAGGGAGAGGGAGAAGCAGACTCTGGGCTGAGCAGGGAGAAGACGTGGGGCTTGATCCTGAGATCATGACCTGAGCGGAAGGCAGATGCTTAACTGACCGAGCCACCCCAGGCACTCCTGTGTCTTCCTTTATTGTTTCTGTACTTTCTGCACTTTCCATGATGAATAAGTACGTTTTATGAGAAATATTTTTTCAAAAAAAGAAAGTTGATTAGGAAATATTTCTGGGCTGGGAGACAGAGAGCTATGTGATTCCATGGTTTTTTATAGCTGGAAGTCCATTTCTCTTTATATTAAAATGGTACAACTAAAACACTAATTAGTACAAGGAGAATACACAGGATTAATGCTATTTTTTGACTCCCCTGCTTTACCCATTAATATTTACTTCATTTGATTTGGTTGTCTCCTCTTAATTTGTTGACGTGGTTTCCACTTTTCTCCTTATTGAAGGCCATCTCTGTCCTTCTGGACAAAGGCATTGTGGTGAGGAGCCCCCAAACCAAGACTTCTCTCAACCATCCCCTCCCCATAAAGCTCCTCTCTTGTATTTAAAAACATTCAATAGAAGCGGTTCTTTAACATCCGTGGCATCAGCTCTCCAGCTTCCACTGTCTTTTTCCCCTTGAGTGGAGACAACATCCTCTCCTGGGGGAAGTTTGTCCTGGCCAGGTGACAGCACTTAAATGTTGACATAAAGTGGTCAAGCTGAACCATGTCCAGAACACGCCTCCCTGGGATTCAGACATGACTTCAAAATGACCCTATTTTACTCTTCAGTTACTGCACACAGCCTTGCTCTGGGGCATCCCTTTCATTCTGGCCACAGCGGGTTTCCCCAGTGTCGCTCTTGCACACACCTGGCTGCTGTGTGGTTGACCCTTTGGCCCATTGGACCACACAGAAGCAACTTCTACAGCTTCTAGCAGGAATGGTGAGTCCTCTACTTCTCACTGTTAGCTTGGGCCCCAGCACGGATCTTTTTTTTTTTTTTTTTTTTTTTTTAATTTTTTATTTATTTATGATAGTCACAGAGAGAGAGAGAGAGGCAGAGACACAGGCGGAGGGAGAAGCAGGCTCCATGCACCGGGAGCCTGATGTGGGATTCGATCCCGGGTCTCCAGGATCGCGCCCTGGGCCAAAGGCAGGCGCCAAACCGCTGCGCCACCCAGGGATCCCCCCAGCACGGATCTTTGGCACTACTTGCAGCTCCCCAGCCTGTCCCCTGGCAAGAGCAACCCTCCCGGAGGGGTGAGCAAAGGCAGAGGCACAGCTTGCTGAGTTGTCCACACTTACCTACCCCACGTTGGCCAATGTTTACTGCAGGTTCTGCTCTTTGCATCTCCAAGGTGAGATTTTATTTATCTTATTATTCAGTGCCCTCTTTGTGTGGAGCTTTGTCTGAATGTAGGGAGACATGGAAAGCAGTGAAAGACGAGCTCTCTTTCCTCTGGGAGACTTCCTGGCCTACGTATATTGTTGAACAACACCCAGCAACACATGCTCCTTGTTTGCCTGCACCCCTTCCTTTGTATGCCCGTGTCCTGTTGCTTGAATTGGTGTTCATCAGTCTATTTCTTTGTGCTTTGTCTTGCAGTGCTTTTTCCCCTTGTTACACTACAGTTTCCTTCAGGGTGGAGCTGTATCTATTTGCGTCGGTCCCTGCAGCATGCATCCAGCTGTCCGGGAAACAGTCGGTGCTTACCAAATGCATGCTGAGTGGGACGGGCTCGATAGTTTCTCAGGTGCTGTGGGTCTTATTCCTCCCACTTAAAGTGTTTTGATCTCCTTAACGTCCAAATCTCAGTCCTTGGGACAAGAACAACTTTCTCATATCTGTCCAACTGGATATTGCACTTCTGTATGAGAAACCAGTAAATGAAGCAAGGATGTGCTCATAAGGCATGCGGGCGCATCTGCAAAGGCTGTCAATTCAGCAGAACAAATTAATTAGTTGAAATTATCCTTCATGGTACCAAAGGAAAACCAGCCTCTCCCTCGTAAATACGCTTTGCTAGATATAGAATAATCATCCTGAGTGCAGCGATGCCAGGGCCTCCCCTCTGCCATCTGGAGTGATGTCCTTGCATGGCGATGCCTCATCAGCGCTGCCCCGGGTTCTTCCCTCCTGCTCTGTGTTTCCTCCTCTCCCTGTCCTTGCTCTGTCATAGGATGATGCGTGGTCCTCTCTTCCCATCCTCTTCTCTTCCTCCCTGCGGTTCTTGGCCTCATAATGTAGCATTCTGCTTTGTAACGTCTTTACATATTCAAAACCATGTATTCATTAGGATGTGCAAATAGAGGGGAATATAAAACACCAGAAGTGGTCTCCCACGCAGGTAAACCTCAGCTGATGGCATGAGGGAGGGAAATACGCACCTGGGTCAAAAGTTAGAAAGCAAAAATCATGTATGATGTGCCTCTTCCCCTGCCTATTCTCCCTCCATGCTTCTTCTCTCCCCACTGATAATTACAGTCAACATTTTGGCGTATGTTTTTTTTAGAAAATTATTTTAAGTATAATACACATCCGTACATTAAAGTTGAGATGTATGTGCATCCATCTTTTCACATGGGATAGTCCCAAGAAAACTGCTCTGGACCTACCTTTATTTTTTCCCTCTATTTAATTTATTTGTCCCATGGGAAATTTTTTTTTTTTTGAGTATTTGGCACACGATGTTACATTAAGGTGTACAACTTAGGGAAGTACCAAGTTTATACCTATGCTAGGTTCACCACGAGTGTGGCTACCATCTGTCCCAATACATCACTTACTATCACAACATCATTAACTGTACTCCTTAAGCTCTGTCTTCTAGTCCTGTGACCTGTTCGTTCCATTCCTGGAAGCTTTCACTCATTTTGCCCAAGCCTTCGCCCCTCTCCCCTCTGGAAACCATCAGTTTGTTCTCTGAACCTATCTTTTATTACTTAAAGTATCTTAGAGATCCCTCTATAGGTGCCTCCCCTTCTCTCTCATCTACCTTATTCTTTGTTTCTCCTGCATAGTATTCCATTGTATAAATGCTTTAACTTCTTCATCCAGGTCCTTATTAATGGGCACTAAGACTTTCTCTGGAACTTTTACTTTTCAGTAATACAACTGTGACCATCCCTTATATGTATATCTTTAAACAGTTTGGCAAGGACGCTGGGGTGGCTCAGCGGTTGAGCGTCTGCCTTTGGCTCAAGTCGTGATCCTGAGTTCCTGGGATTGAGTCCTGCAGCAGGCTCCCTACAAGGAGCCTGCTTCTCCCTCTGCCTGTGTCTCTGCCTCTCTCTCTGTGTCTCTCATGAATAAATAAATAAAATCTTTAAGAAAAGTAAACAGTTCTGCAAAGGATGTGTACATTTTATATGTTGATGGTTCTGCTGAATTATCCTCCAAAAACGGAATCTGTTTTCACTAATTTAGATATGCCACCAAAGTGCTTGACTGCACTTGATTTTCTGTTGTCTTTTCTACTTTTTTTCCAGTATGATAGAAAAATTTTTATCTCATTCTTCTGATTTTTATTTGATTGTGTCACTTGTTTATGGGTTTCCTTTTTTTGAAAGTAGAAATTCTTAAGGAGTAAGGACCTCCTCTATATTATTCATTATTGTATCCCTGTCACATAGATCCAAGCCTGGCTCATAATAAGCACTCAGATGCTGAATGAATGAATGAATGAATGAATGAATGAATGAATGAATTAGTCTATATGTTTATAAAAAAATTAAGTTTGTTTTCTATTCTGTTTATGATATTTTTCCCAATGGAAGCTTCGAATTTTTATGCAGCCAAATTTATCAGTCCTTTTCCTTTATTATTTCTGAACCTTCCTTGCTCTGTATTTATAAATAAATGTACCCATGCCTCCTTTGAAAACTCCTATGGTTCCATCTTTTAAGCTTAAATCTTAGATCTCTATAAAATTTATTTTTATGTTTAAAAAAATCCAGTTTTAATTTTCTCACAATAGTTAGCTAGTTCTTCATTCATTGAATTGTCTCTTATGCATGCATTTGGCATACAACTTGGAGGTAAACTACATTTCCAGGGATTCCTGAATGCAATTAAATTGTTTCAATTGCTAAAATTTCATGATAGGTTTTAATATTTGGAGAAGCTGATTCTCCCTAATTTCTTCTCTTTTTTTTTCATGGCTATGATTGCATATTAATTTTTTCCAGATGAATTACGGGGTCCTTTTTGCCAAGACTGAAAAAAATATTTTAAAGAAATATGTAATAATAGTCATATATACCCAGAATATATGCCTTTTATAGTTTTTATCTTTGTCTTCTGAGAACTTAATTTGTTCAGAGTTCATGTTATTAAGCTTAGGATAGACTGGATATCATAAATTACTCCTTGGAGAAGTAGGGTAATGCATGTGAGAAGAATTAGCATCCTTTGAGAAAAGAGTTTAATTTTGGCTAGATATGTTCTGCTAGAACTTTTGAGTGTAAATGGGTGCTGTATTTCTGGCATTTATACTTGAGTATGATGAACTACTGACAAGTTAATCTTAACTGCCTATTTTGGATACATCTTAAAGGAGATTAGATACAAAGTCTAAGCTTTAGTCTTTATTTTGCTAATAATGAGCCATTTAGCTCTTGATAAGTTATCTAAACTGAGTTTCTGATCTTGTTCTCTCATCTATAAAATAAGCATAATCTCTACTTATTCATTAACTCATCAAATAATAATCTTTATTTACCTGCCCATCTTTAGGAATTATTGTAAGGTCAAATAACAGAATTCTGGTAGAATTTTTGTTGGAAAATGTTAAGTTCTGGTTAAACATTGAACCTTCAAAATATTTCATTTACTTATCTCCAGTCCCTCTCTTCTTAAAGTCTATCAAAAAGATGATGAAGGAAAATTTTTTTAAATAATAAATTTATTTTTATTGGTGTTCAATTTGCCAACATACAGAATAACACCCAGTGCTCATCCTGTCAAGTGCCCACCTCAGTGCCCGCCACACAGTCACCCCCACCCCCCGCCCTCCTCCCCTTCCACCACCCCTAGTTCGTTTCCCAGAGTTAGGAGTCTTCCATGTTCTGTCTCCCTTTCTGATATTTCCTGCCCATTTCTTCTCCCTTCCCCTCTATTGAAGGAAAAATTTATTTATTTATTTTATTTTTTATTTTTTAAAGATTTTATTTACTTATTCATGAGAGACACAGAAGGAGAGAGAGGCAGAGACACAGGCAGAGGGAGAAGCAGGCTCCATGCAGGGAGCCAGACGTGGGACACAATCCTGGGTCTCCAGGATCAGGCCCTGGGCTGAAGGCAGGCACTAAACCGCTGAGCCACCCAGGGATCCCGGAAAATTGTTTTAAAGATTTATTTATTTTAGGGAGAGAGGGAGCACGAGCAGGAGAGGGGGAAAGAATCTCAAGTAGACTCTATACTGAGTGTGGAGCCCCACATGGGGCTCCATCTCATGACCTGAGCTGAAATCAAGAGTTGGACAGTTAGCAGATGGCACCACCCAGGTGTCCCCCACAGAAATTTTTTATTTAAAGCCATAAGCCAGTAAGAACAAAAGAATAGATTGGAGACTGCAGTAAAGAAAAGGAATCAGCAGAATTTTGGAAGCTGAAATGTAGAGTGGGAAAAGCTAGAACTCTTTTGCAAGAACTAGTAAGGTGCAAGTCGAAGTAGTCCTGTAGTCCTGATGCAGTTCAGGAACTGGAGGCACCTGGTACCTCCAGGGCTGGCGTTGGAAAGATGAGGATGACTTGGAAGTCTAAAGAGAGTAGGACACCCAGAGTCCCTCCCCTGCCACACTAAACTTTGGAAAGCATTGTAAGGATGAGGGCTGAGGATGGTGAGAGGGGAGGTTGGGATTGGGATGGGGATAGTAATAGAGACCTAAATCCTCCATGGTAGGAAGGCAAAAGATAATATGTTTTTTCAAAGTTAAGAAATAGCAGGATATGCATACTCTTAAGGAGGTAATCGACAGATGAAACCACACAGAGAAATTGAAAGTGATTCTAGGGTTGATGGGGAGGACAGGAGCTTCTTTTCTTTTAGTATAGGCCTTGGTAGTACTAATAAGTAGCTCTATTACTTGCTAGACGTTTAAAACTATGTTCGTATACTATAGTGACTAAAATGAAATAAATGACTTTATGCCATTGTAGGAAAGTCAACCTCTAGCATAAGGCTTGGCATCTAGTGCATAAATGCCTGTAGAATGGTTGAGTGAATATTATTCAATTATTTAGGAAACACTGACTTCTTCCCTTAGTGGTGGTACCAGATAGCAATTGGAATTAAATAACGTGCTTTAGGGACTGAGGAGTAATATATTTTGAATGTCACAGTATATGAAACCAGTCTCTTTGTTATGGGGGTTATGCAATGTTGGAAGGCCCTTGTAGTTAAAAAAAAAAAAAAAAAAAAAGAAAGAAAGTCAATCTAGGGCATGTGGGTGGCTCAGTGGTTGAGCGTCTGCCTTTGGCTCAGGTCATGATCCCGGGGTCCTGGGATCCAGTCCTGTATCAGGCTCCCTGCAGGGCCTGCTTCTCCTTCTGCCTGTGTCTCTGCCTCTCTCTCTGTGTCTCTCATAAATAAATAAAAAAAATCTTTAAAAAAAAACTTAAGAAAAGTCAATCTGAATTTTGAATTCATTTTATAGTTTTCATCAAGGACATTTTGTGGTTAAAAAGTTATAGTGTTGACATGTGTTTATCAAGATGTCTCAATATTTTCCCTACCAGAAAATCCTCTGACTCAGGCACTAACTTATGACACAGTCATGATAATTCTTCTCTTTCTGCCTTTTTTTTTTTTTGTCTTTGAAAAGAGGTTGAAAATCAGCCTGCCTCAAGGAAGGCAGTTGAATACTAGAGCAATCCTGGCACCTAGTTCTTTGGCTTAATACCATAAACAGAGTAACTAAGTTTGGAAGTTGCCTCTTCTAGGAAAATAATCAAAATGTCAGAAGCAGAGATTTGGCTGTAGTAACATGATCTCCTACCTGAAGCAAAGTATCCCCTCTAGGGAGTCCAAAGTTCTGCTGGTATTAGAAGTAACTAGTCAATAATAGGTAAGTCGATTATTCCCCAGGATTGAGGATGTTTTACTAATGGAATTGCACTGCAGAATCGAGTCCAACATTTATTTGTAAGCTGCTATCAATTTGTTGGGAAAGAAATGCTAAAGAAAATACCAGGAAATAGTATGATGTGACATTTCTTGAAGAACTGATTTGATTTTCCTTTGTAAGACACAGGTGAGTTTAACTCACATTGTCTTTGTCTCTGTGTATGTTGTACCTATGAAGCCTAATATCTTGAGTATGCACATGGGCTTTTTAATCTTACAATTTCATACTCTCAGAGCTATTGTTTGGCCAAGGCACGATTATTTTTGCTACCTAATTATGTAAGGCAATAATTTCACATGGAAATGGTACTTAAGTAAAAGTTTCAAAAATGAAATATTATACCAGCTGAGGTTAAATATGTAATTGATTTGAGTATCTTCTATACAACCATGTTAATTGAAAGCCATATTTTAAAACTCTTATTGTTCTTAGAGTGAATTACTGGAATATAACCAACAGCAACAGGAGGAAGCAAGAACCAAAATCCACCAAGCTGAACACAGGAGGTATAAATAGCTAATAATAAAATAAGCATCCTTGATGAAAACAATTACCTATAAAGTTTTTGGAATGTTTTAAGAAAACACTATAGTCATATATTAAGTATGGTTTTGGAATATATATTACCTTTTTAATCTTTATGTGATTGGGGTATGGTACGGATGGGAGGATGCCAACTGCTACATACATACACATACAATATCCAGTTTTTCTGGATAGGTGGCATAAATTCACACTAGAAAATGTAATCTTGCTGTCAAACTATTTGTTTATTTAGGTTATACTTAATTTGCCCCCCATGGGACAAAGTATCTTAATACTTTGAGATGATCTTTTACTATTTGTAGACAACTTTAGAATAATTGAAATCATATAGATGGTGAGATACTCATACTTGAATACGGAAGGTCAGACAAGAACTATTTTATATTGATTAATGTATTAGGAAAAATATCTTAAAATAGAACCATTAAGCAAGTTTTAACATTATAGGTACTCTCTTATTCCAAATAACAGACATTAAGAGACCTGATAAAATATATTGATGTTGGGCCAGTGCAAATAACCTGCCATATGTATTATTATTCCAGGATTTTCCTGGGGGCACTAGGGTTATCTGAGTTTATTGCAGTGATCGTGAGGATCTCAGGAGAAGAGTTTAATGTAAAGGCTTTCATGATCTAAAAGAGCAAATTCTTTTGAAATTGAGTGGCTTCGCTTATACATTTAACCTTCCTACTGTTGCTAATGTGTATTTTTTAGTTGTGGTGATTTCATTTTGCAATTGAGACTTTACAGAGTGCTAAGAAGCTCCAAATTCTGCTGGAGCTGTGAACTATAGATAGGTACTCATATTTTTTCGATTGGATTATTCTGCTTCCATAGTCCAGCCAAAATAGTTTTAAAATATCAAGTGTGAATTTATGTGGTTTTCTCCAATTAAAAGAAAACACCAAAAACTCTGATACACTAGTTAAGCTATTTTTTTTGATAACAGTTACTGCTCCCTATTTTAAAAAAATAAAGTAGGTTATAAAATAGTTTATTCTTTTATTGATTTTTCTCATTTTCTTTTTAAAAATTCTTCCTACTAAAAAACCTGATCATGCATTTCTTTAACATTGGTTTTTAGTAGTAGCCAGTTATTTCTCTGGATTTCTGAGGATTGATTAGATTGTAAAACTTTAAGCATCTTAAAGATAGTGCGGTGTGTTACATTAATAGGCCCTATTGCTAAGAAATTCATCTTCAATGGGCATCCAATGAAAATGCAAATTATTTGATTAGAGGTGGAAAGGATTAATTTCTTGTTGTAGGAAACTTGAGCCTCATTATTTAAGTTTATTTTCATAATTTTGGATACCTAAATATTGGTGGGGCTATTTATTTTCTACACCTTATTTTTTCTTTTGATTGACTCTAGTTAAATTTAGATGCAAATTTATTCTAAGAGGAAATCTCTCTGGGTAATAACCTGAGTAACCAGTTTTGAGACAACTGATCAAATTTTTAAACACATTTTATGTTCTCAGTTTTTGAGGAGAGTGTATGTTTATATTGTTCTTCAGCGTTTACAGTGAGTTTTTGCATGTTATATGAAAATATTCAGTAGTCTTTTAATGAATAAAATAGCTGTGACCATTCCTGCTGAGGGCAGCAACACTAGTTGTGTGTGTGTGTGTGTGTGTGTGTGTGTGTGTGTAGGGGCCATAAATTAGATTATCATCAGGGACATAATTTTATTAGAATTAAAAAGACAGCATGCTTTCTACTATTTAAAAGTTGACATAGCAGAAAAATCAGCTCTGACTTTTATAATAAAAGCTTGTGGAATTCCTCACAAGCTTTTCAATGCATCCTGTACTGATTGAGCCTGTCTGCACCTGAACCTGACCCATGGTAACTTTCTGAGTAAGAGAAGAAAGTTGAAACCTCAGAGAGAAAAGACAAAGCATGTAGGTCAAGGGTTTGAAAAGATCTGGACTATGAGCTGAAAACGAGTTGACTGAGTTGATTTATAGAAACTTGACCTATTCTTAAATAATAGTTTTTATCCATATTAACCCTTAGAAGAAAATCCAGAGCAGTGGTTTGACAGTAATAAAATATATGTACTTTCTAACACTAGTAAACAAAAGCATGAGCTGGTGCTTTCTCTTTTCTTTGTTTTTCTCAATTCCTATTGAAAATTCAAACTCTTTACTACCTACGATCTCTGGTTGAACCCACTCTGCTGTCCTCTAAGTAACTGACGCTCAAAAGTGAATAATACCACCTGCGTACATGACAAGCCATCTGTCTTCACAGCGTGGGAACAAACTGACAGCAGTGGACATTGGGCTGTTTTCCAGCCTATACTCACCACCATTGGTGGTTTCATGATGTAGCTGCAGGCACAGAAGCAGGCAGATGTGGGGACCATGCACCTGGATGAATCATTTATTCACTTTTTACATATCAGGACACACTCCATAAAGGTTTTGTTCTAGGCACTGGGAATAGGCATAAAATGGCAGAGAATATCCCTGACTCCATGGAAATTTCAATTTGGAAAAAAACAGAAGTCAACAAGTCAACAACAAGAGTATTTCAGACAATGATATGTATTGTGAGGGGAGAGATTGGAGGTGATAGTTTCTCCATGAAGAGGTAACATCAAAGGACAAGAGACAGTCACATAGAGACTGAGGTCCAAAACATAAACTTAGATGTCCCTTATTATTAAACTATAGGAAAAAATGCAAAGGTCCTAAAGTGGAAATGAGTTGGATTTTCTGAGTCTCAAGTGATTGGATTATAGATGGTAAGGAAGAGAGTAAGATGAAATGAGGTTAGTGGGAGCCAGAAAATAACAAGATTTTGTAAGCCAGTGATTTTATTCTAAGACTAATGGGAAATCATAAGAGACTCTTAACTCTAGGAAAAAACTGAGGGTTGCTAGAGGGGAGTGGGGGAGATGGGGTAACTGGGTGATGGACATTAAGGAGAACATGTGATGTAATGAGCACTTGGTGTTATATGAAACTGATGAATGGCTGAACTCTACCTTTGAAATTATTAATACATTATATGTTAATTAAATTGAATTTAAATAAAGCATTTAAAAGACTAATGGAAAATCATAGGGTTTTAAGTAGAAGCAAGGCACGATCCCTTTTATAATTATATATTAATGTGGAAGTAAAAAGATGAGAGAAGATAGTGATTTGGACGAGAATGGTGGCCATGAAAAGAATTGGGGAAAGAATTTAGGATGTGCTTAGTGGATAGAGTCAACTCTAGACTTGTAGTGGTTTGGATGTGGGGTGGATGAGCACTGTTGAAGGAAAGCCCATCTCTGCTAACTGACAAAAAGACTGGATGAAAACAATCCCAGGTTTATGGGCAATCCAGAATACCATTGGTTGTGTGGTTAAGGAGAATCCGGGTCAGCTTTCTGTCTTTTTCCTCATGATAAGTGTAGTCTTTAATCCCCGTCACCTATTTCATCCATCCCTCCACCTACCTCCCCACTGGCAACCATCAGTTTGTTCTTTATAGGTAAGACTGTGTTTCTCAGTTTACCTCTCTCTTTCCCCCGCCCTGCTCATTTGTTTTGTTTCTTAAATTCTACATATGAGTGAAATCATCTGGTATTTGTCTTTCTCTGACTGACTTGTTTCGCTTAGTGTTCTACTCTTTGGCTCCATCCACATTGCTGCAAATGGCAAGATTCATTCTTTTTTATGGTTGGGTGATACTCCATGCACACACATACACACACACATTCCACCTTTTATTTATCCATTTATCTATTGATGGATACTTGGGCTGCTTCCATAGTTTGACTATTGTAAAAATGCTACAAAAAAACATAGAGGTGCATGTTTGAATTAGCATTTTTTGTATTCTTTGGGTAAATACCCAGGAGGGCAGTTACTGGATTGTAGGGTAACTGTGTTTTTAAGGGTCAGCTTTTTTCTTAATATTCAGGCCTCTGGCTGAGTAAGAAACTGTTCTATCTGCATGCTGAGAGGTCTAGAAAAGATGACATAAACATCACACTCTGCAGCAAACCTGGCTGACTAGAATATGGCACTCAGGTATATTTTATGATGAAGGGAGAAAGAAACTTTCTAATCACTCAGATGTGACTACTGTCTATGGGACTAGAAGTTATTGAGAAAACAATAATCCAATAAGCCAGAGATCAATCTGGGTCAACATGCACTTGGCATTTTAGCTGGCACTGAACAAGCACAGACAGGCACAAAACAAACCCAGCCTCTGACTTTGCCACCCGGCAGTCCTTTTCTTCAAAGTTCCCAAATCTCTCAGTCACTGACTTATAGCCACCCACTGCGGCCACTTTCTGCCAATCTTCACGATCAAAAAGGAGGCTGGGACTGGGTCCTGCCTCCCCTTCCTTCCATAAACATATACTGAGCTGTTGTTATGCACGAGGCACCGTGTTTCTGCCAAGAAGCTTATGGTCTTAATGACACTGTTCCTCAGTAATCCGTTGACATCATAGGGTACAGATCACAGTGCTGAGTCTCCAGCTTCCACGTCCCTGACTCCATTTAACCACACATAGGCAACTTGGGGCATGGTGTTGCCTTTAATTTACTTTTTAAAATTTAAAAGCTGTAGTATATAACCCACAGGAATGTCCACGAAACAGATATTTAGAATGATTAATTACAGAGTGAACACCCACGTAGCCAGCTCCAGAAATAGAATATAACCACTACCCTACAGTTAACTCTTATTCTGACCTTTACTATAATCATTTTCTTGCCTCTCCTTAAGGTTTTACCTTACACGTGTTAACCTTAATTTCTGAAATTGGTTGCTGCAGGTATGACCAAACATCAGGGAAAGATCTATTTATTATTCTTCCTTTTGAAAGTTTGAGTTTCCCTCTTTGGATGTTTCCCATTTCTTATACTCTCTTCCCATTTCCCTCTACTTTTCACTTACGGGATTTTAGCAAGACTGGCAGTGGGGGACAGGGCACATGGGAGGGACATCTCCATCGTAATGACTTGCCACAGAGCTATTTTGGGTTCCTCTTTATGTTTTAGGTCTTGCTGAAGCTTCCCTCTCCTCAGCCTCTGGAGTTCACACATGGCAAGGCTTGGGGCAGGGGTGGGGGGGTGGTTGCTGGGGAACAAGGCTATTGCCAAACTAGTAGAAGATGAAGGAATGAAGCTCTGAAGTTCAGAATTGTGCCCCCTTTGGTAGGAGTCACAACTGGCACCAGTTCCAGCAAAGGGCTGTGAACAGCATGTCATCTGGTTAATGTGAAAAGAAGTTTCTATAGATTACTTCTAAGCTGAGGGGGGAAAGCAATCCCCAGAGTTAGTTCATGCAGCATGTTAGGTTCTCAAAAAATCTCTCAGCCCTGTAGCAAGCTTTCCACTTATACACATTTTTCATTGTTTAAAGGGTAAATAATGTTTTTCTGGACCGGCTCCAAGGCAAAAGTCAACCAGGTGGCTTGGAGCACTTTGGAGGCCACTGGAATATGAATAGTGGTAACAGCTGGGTGAGTTTTTTCTTTTCTCTTAAAAAAAAATCTTTCAAAGTTGAAGAGTAAAAACAATGAGAATTTAAAAAATATGCTGTGGCCTTCTCCCAGGGTATTATTTTTTTGGTGTGCTGTTCAGCTGTGTGATGGGCGGTCAGCCAGGGTGATTACTGTAAATTCCACAATAGTTTCTAGAGAGAGGGAGAAAGTCCTGGTTTCAGTGCTGGCCAATCACAATAAAAAATGACACCTGCCCTTTGTTCTCAGTGTGATTGCCTGGCCTATAAAGATTTTTTTTTTTATCACCCCTTGCCCAGACCTACAACAAAAACAAATGAAATTTTTTTTTCAAGAAGATTTTAAGTGTAATATGGTTATAAAAATAGTAAGCATTCTCTAGCAATATATTCCTCCAGTGAAACTAGCACATCAAAGAAACCGGTATTTAATTTTTCACTACAAAATGATTTTTAAAAAACCCTACAGCAAAAGGCCCTTTTTGGAAATGAAATGTCCTTATGGATTTCTGTGAAGAAAATCTTGCAACTTGTGTTATAATATGTGCTTAATGTGTTTTGCGTGCACAATATATCATTGAACCAGCACTGAATCTTTGGAATGTATATGATTGCAGGTTTTGCAATGTGTATAGAATCAAAACTAACTATAGTGGGTTTTATAATCTAATTGAAGCCCAAGTGCCTACGTACCTACTAAAAAATGGAGCAGATAGAAGTCTTTAAACTGGTAAAATACAACAAAACAACCAAGTGCTTGCTGGAAATTCTAGAGATCACCCTTTAATAAATACTTGATGGACAAAAGATAATTTTTGAGAAGACAATCTGTTGGAAGTCTTATGCATGTTTTCTTAAAAGGGGTTTAGCAGTTAAAATTGAATAGATTTCACAAAAATATGTATATATATATAATTAATGTAGGCATATTTGCAAGGAATCATACTGGATGTGTATCCACGATATATACTCATGTGTATCACTATGGCATTCAGAATACATTCAGAATAGGGACAACATGCAAGAGAGAGAAAAGAATCAAAACACAGTATCTTTGCATCATGAGTTACATTTTACAAATTACTGACTTCTTCATAAGAATATGTGTTTTGGAGTCATGTGGAAAATGGGGCATTGTGACTTGAAGACATTACTCAAGTTCATGGAATTTATAAGTTGTGAGACATGATTGAAACTTGGATTTTGGACGGGACTTGGAAACTCTGCACATTTTCTCCTCTACTTACCAACTCTTGAAAGTTAGAAAGTACTTAGAAAATTTTCTGGGATTGAGGGGAAGATGTGGGAGAGAGTAAGTGAACATCACATGGACTGCTGTTAAGGGAATGAGGATTTGGAAATCTGGTTCACCACTGACTATTGGTAGGTCTTAGGGAAGTGAGATGTAGAGGCCTTATGGAAATGGGCTGTAAATCTCTGCTTAGATTCTTCATGGATAAAAAGAAAGGAACATCATTTTCCCATGATATGAGTGAGGGATATTAAAGTTTCCTTAGTAGGACAGTCTTGTCCAAGTCCAGAGTGGTTATCAGCTCTTCCCTTACTGAAAGAAGCAGTGACAGAAAGGTGAGAGCTTCCTCAGGCCCCCACCTGCACCTCCCTTCAGACATCTTTACCTCTTTGTTCTAACAAAGTCTTTGCAGACTTTGTTCTAACCCTACTCCCCTCTGTCGTGAACCGTCAAATGTTCATCTGAGCTAGAAAATTCCCATCAGCATATGGTAAAAATATAAATTGTATTGATATTCCTCTTCCTATTGCTATTGTCCTGTTTCTCTGTTCCCCTTTCAAGCAAAACTTCAAGAGATATCTGTCCTTTAGCTGTCTGTAATTTCTTTCTTCTGTTTCTCATAGGCTCATTTAAATCCTGATTTAGACTTTAGCAGTCTAACCATAATGCGCTTGTCACGGTCGCTAACAATAATGTCCATATTACATAGTCCAGTGGTTATTTTCAGTCTTCATCTTTTGACCTATCAAAAGTATCACTTGTCACAATGATTCACTCCCTCCTCTCTGAAACTGTTTACTTGGCTTTGGGGCATTATACTCTCCTGGGTTTCCACCAATCTCAGTGGTTACTCCTTTCCATTCTCCTTTTGAATCCCCTGCATCTTGCTGTCTTCTCCACATTGGAGCACCTCAGAGATCCACGTAGGATCACCTTCTGAACTTTATGTTCATTTAACACCTTGGGACCTCATTCATTCTCATGAATTTAAATACCACTTATATGCTTAAAACACCCACATTTCTAATTCCAGCCTTGACCTCTTCTTTGACTCCAGACTTGCATATCCATTTATCCACTCAGTATCTCTACTTGCATGTCTAATGGACATTTCAACCTTACCATGTCTAAAAGTTAACCTTGGATCCCTTCTATCTGGAGTGCTCCATCTGTGCTTTTTCCTTTCATATATTGATATAACCCATCTCACATCTCTCACATTTGACCCGTCAGCAAATCTTCTTGACTTCTCCAAATAGGTACAAAGCAGCATCTTCTCACTACCTCCACCACTACTATCCTGCTTCCAACTTCTATTAGTGCCCGTCTAGATTCTTGAAATAGTCTCCTAGATGGTTTCCTTGCTTCTACACTTAACCACCTACAACCTATTCTCAATATGAGAGTGATCGCTTTGACACAGAAGCCAGATCCTGTTACCTCCCTGCTTAAAATCTTCTAGTGGCCCCCATCACTCTCTAAATCACATGGATTAAAAGCTGAAATCTGTACAGTAGCCTACCACGTGTTTCCTGACCTAGAGCCCACTTTATCCTTCTGGAGCTCTCCTAGCACTGCCCTTCTTCTTTATTCCTGCCAGCCACACTAGCTTTCTTGCTGCTTTTTGAAAACTTAAAGAACTGACTACTTTAACCTTATAGCCCTTGCCCAGCTGCTCCCTCTATACTCATCTCTATATGGTTTATTCTCTAAGCATTTTCTTGGATTCCACCTCAGTGAAGTTTCCTTTGCCATATTTAATGCTGCTATTTGTGCCTTCATCCCTGGGGTCTAGTCATCCTTTTTCTGGGCTCTATTTCTTTTTCCTATGGCACTATGCAACTTCTAACATACCTTTCTAACATTATTTGCTTTTATCTATTATTTACTGTTTACTCTTAGTCTCTTCCTGTGGTAATGTGTGTTCCATGTTGCATCAGTTAGGGCCCTTGATTGTTTTGTTCACTGATATACCCCAAACATAAGACAGTGATTGGAACTTAGCACAAGCACAAGGAAACAGGTGGCTGTGATTGAGGGTTGGTGAAACAACAAAGATTTAGAACCAAATGATTTGATATACTGAATTTAAAATAGCTATATATAAGACATTTGATGGAATAAATATTGGATTTTAAACAATGAGCAAAAACAAGAGACAAAGACGACCAAGAAGATTTGAAAAAGAACAAAATAGAACTTCAAGGAATAAAGAAACATAATCTTTGGAATTAAAGCACTCAATGAATTCATCACAATAAAAGGTACACAAATTAAGAACTAAATCAAAATACCATTTCCATCTATTATTTTGGCAAAAGAACAAAAGATTGGCAATATGCTCTGTTGGCAAGACTGTGGGGAGGGCTGTTCACACGTCGTTGGTGGGAATTCAAAATGATACAAACGCTATCTAAATTAATTTGTCACTGTCTTTTCTTAAAATATAAACTAGGCTGAGACATATTGCAGAAAAGCTCTACTAAATATTAAAAAAAAACCAGATAATTCTAAATGTCTAGAAATTTTTCCAGATAAATGAAAAAAGAAGATATTCTCCCAAAGGATTAAGCAAGTGAATATAACTTGAATCAAGTTCACACAAAGACTATACGAAGAAATATGGATATAGGCTCACTCATAAACAGATTCAAAAAAATCACAAAATTTTGACAGATTCAATAATGAATTTCTTTAAAAAGCATAATATATCCTTATCAAATTGGACTTATCCCTGATGCAAGCTTGATTTATCACAAATGAGTAAACAAAACAAAGCAAACTGAGATGATTTACCTCATAAATTATAGGAGAAACACCATATGATCATCTCAGTAGATACAGAGAAAACATTTGATAAATTTCAATACTCATTTGTGGTAAAAGCTGCTAGGAAAGGAGAAATGGAAAGGATATTTCTTTAGCTAATAAAGGGAGCAAAAAATCTGTAATAGAAATACATCAAAAGCTTTTCCTTTAAATCATATGCAAGGGTTGAAAGGAAAAGAAACATTTATAAATCACAGATGATACAATTATCTACTCAGAAAAATCCAAAAGAATTGATTTTATGTTATTAGAATAAGAGGACAACAATGTTGGTAGATATGGGATCAATATATAAAAACGTCATGTCTATACATTGCAAATAAACAGAAAATTAATAAAAAGATAAAACCAAGAAGGCAATGCAACCTTTAAAAAATCTGTACATTTTTAAAAAGATTTTATTTATTTATTCATGAGAGACGCAGAGAGAGAGAAAGAGAGAGGGAGAGAGAGAGGCAGAGACACAGACAGAGGGAGAAGCAGGCTCCATGCAGGGAGCCCGATGCAGGACTCGATCCCGGAACTCCACGATCATGCCCTGAGCCGAAGGCAGGTGCTAAACCGCTGAGCCACCCAGGGATCCCCCTCAATTTTTAAAGAAATACCTTAAGGAATAAATGTATGAAGTTATACTTTGTTAATGGATAAGGATCGGAATGACCTGTCATAATCTATAGATTTAATTAAATTCTAATCAAAGCAAAGAACCGGGAATAACCAATTCACTACTAAAAATAAAGAAGTAAGTGTGGGGACTTGAACATTTAATACAGTCTGGAATAGGCATAGGCAGACCCAGCCAACCATTTCTGGAATTCTGACATATGACAGAAGGCAAAGCACATCATTGGAGGAAAGTGTCCTCTTCAACAAATGCTATTGGGACAGCTGAGTACCTGCATGAAATCATAACCAATCAACAGGAGGTGGATTAAGGCTTGTAAATAGAAAAGAGGACTTTTCAAATTTTAGAAGAAAATAGACTATTTATAACCGTGAACTAGGGTGGATTTTGTAAGACCCAAAGTATAAACCAAAAAGAAACAATAAATATACATTAAAATGAAACATCTGTTCATCAAAGGACACCATCCAGAACAAAGAAGAGAAGCCATATATGAAGATTTTATCCTGAACATGTTTTGTAAATAACAAGTGGACAAAAGTTTAGTATGCATAATATATTTAGGCTGTGTCATTTATTTGGAAGTTGATAAATGACACCGGAGCTCCCCTAGGAATGAACGAGAATTCACAGATGGGGCTTGGAGGAACTACTGGAATCTGTACAAAGCTGAAGAAGAAGAAAAGGAGGAAGACAGAAAATACAACAAAACAATGATGAAAGCCAAAGAGAGAAAAACTTGTTTCTTGGGACATCATATAAACACTTAAGGAGTAGGCCTTTGATAAGTGTATTTTAGGTAGACAAATTAGATTGATATTTATCTTTCAGTCTTTTAAAATTTAAATCACATTTGTCTCATATTCCTTAATCTCTGTGTGTGTATACATATATAAATATATAAATGCATATATAAAAATATGTATAAATATATAAATACATTTATATATTCTTTGATAATTTAAAATTATCTTTACATTAAAAAACTTTTGGTGAGGATCCTTGGGTGGCTCATCGGTGTGGCGCCTGCCTTCGGCCCAGGGCGTGATCCTGGAGTCCCGGGATCGAGTCCCACATCAGGCTCCCTTCATGGAGCCTGCTTCTCCCTCTGCCTGTGTCTCTGCTTCTCTCTCTCTCTGTATCTCTCATGAATAAATAAATAAAATCTTAAAAAAAAAAAAAAACTTTTGGTTTTCTAGTCTCCTCTACTACTTTTCATGATGTAACTCGGGTAACACTTTGAAAGAATCACTTCAATTTCTCTTTTCTCTGATACCAGTAGGTGAGACCCTTTGAAATGCTGTGGGAACCCTAAATCTGGTGTTTTCAAGGGCGGTTGTGCATTTGCCATGAATCTGTGAGGCAACCTGAGATTTAAATTTCCCAGAATGTTAGAACAGCAATAGTCTGAATCCCAAGTGTAACATTGCCCAGCATTCTGGGAGGCTTGATGGAGGCTTCTTGACCCTTTGCACAGGGTGAGGGGTGGAGGGGACTCATTTAGTCTATCTCCCTCTGGTCTATCTCCCTTCCTCGAGGTACCCCTTAGAAGTCACCTTTCTGCTGCATAATACAAGTCCATTCTAATCCATACATTTCCATTTAAATTGTTCTGCTTCACAGTGTTTGTCCTGTCCTTGCTGTAACCATGGAGGTGGGTGACAGTATTTGTGAACACTCTTATTCCTGACCCATGTTAACCTATCTCCAAGAACACAGCTGATGAGCTGTCACTCAACAAGCCATTACTTTGTTGACAGAGACTATTTTGTGAATCCAATGCAATGGGACTTGAAAATTAAAACGTGTCACTGGGACAAATCATTAAAAAATGGGCATTTAAGCCCAAGAGAGTAAAGAGCATTCTTTGAAGGAACTTCATTTTGTACTTAACAAAGGCTCTGAATTTTGTTTTGCTGCTTATACTAATTTTTGTTTTCTTTTTCTTCCAGGATGTGTGAGAAATATTTACTTACATCTGTCCTTTGTCAACTGACCTTGAAGGACCTCACTTGATGCTTTTCCTTGATGCTACTTTGTTTACCCTTGCTGTTTTACCTTGACTTCAAATTGCCCACCTACTCAGCTGAACAATTGAGGATGACCAGTTTTTCCGTCATTATTTATGGGTGTTCGCAGGAGCTGCTTGCTAAGCTCATATTAAATTTCTACTACCAGTGGAATTTTACACTATTTTCCTCATTGGTTTCACATGTTATTGGAAGCATAATTACAGCAACGTTAGTCTGATGAAAAAGGAGGGAATCATTTGATAGTCTCACGCTTGCAAGAGCTTTGGATGCTACATGCTTGTCTCTTTAAGCAGCTAATTCTTATGTAATTCTCAGATCAGGTTTGGGGAAGCTTTGGCATTTTTTAGATTTTAAGCTCTACATAATCCGGGGTACAAACTTGGGCAAAAGAAAATGATAAATCTTTTATATAGTCTTTTAACTACATTTACAAATAAATTTTGAAATACTTCTATATAAATGCTTTGTTTTTATTTTTAATGAAAAGCTCTTGAGTTTTTCTCTTTTGATGGGTCTCATTTTTATTTTCTTCTTTATAGTCCATATGCATCAAATGTAGGAATGCAATCACTATTGGATCTGCTTTTGATATTGATTTACTTACTAATACTATGCCTCTGGTTTTTCAGAGCAGGCAGTTAATTCCCTGAAAGGCCATTGTTTACCTAAAAATCAACTAGATACAAATGTAGTTACCATGTATGGTTTGGAAACTTGTCTTTTCTCTATGCAACCTATTTCCTATAGATAATTCAGTAGGCTTTCCTATTCTACTTTTATGCCCTTTAACCAAGTTATAGACCTTAGAGTACAAAAATATTGGTTTTCCATGCTTTATGCTCTAGGCCGAACTCTATGGTATAGAGGAGAGCATTGCATTTAGTCTTAGAATGAAGGTTGGAAGAGCAAATTTTTACAGCTGGGCAAGTAAGACAATTTTTTTTAATGATATGTAATTGGCATACAATGTTATGTTAGTTTCAGGTGTATAATATAGTGATTCAACATTTGTATACATTGCAAACTGATCACCACTGGTTACCATCTACCACCTTGCAAAGTTGGCACAATATTACTTGGTATATTATTCCCCATGCCGTACATTATATTCCCATAACTTACTTATTTTATATCTGGAAGTTTGTGTTTCTTGATCCCCTTCACCCACTCCCCTACTTTCCTAAAACTTCTCTGGCAACTACTAGTCTGTTATCTGTGTATTTGAGTTTTGTTTGTTTGTTTGTTTGTTTTAAATTAATTTTTATTGGTGTTCAATTTACCAACATACAGAGAAACACCCAGTGCTCATCCCGTCAAGTGTCCGCCTCAGTGCTGTTTGTTTGTTTTGTTTTTAGATTGCACATATCAGTGAAACCATGCAGTATTTGTCATTCTCTATCATACTTATTTCACTCAGAATACTACCCTCAAGGTCCATTCATGTCACAAATGGCAAGATTTCATTCTTTTTACCGGTTGAGTAGTATTCCATTGTGTGTGTGTGTGTATTTTTTTTTTAATATTTTTTATTTTTTAAGATATTATTTATTTATTCATGAGAGACACACAGAGAGAGAGGTAGAGACACAGGCAGAGGGAGAAGCAGGCTCCATGCAGGAAGCCCGATGTTGGGATTCGATCCCGGTTCTCTAGGATCACACCCCCGGCTGCAGGCGGCACTAAACCGCTGCGCCATTGGGGCTGCCCTGTGTGTGTGTGTGTGTGTGTGTATATATATACACACACACACACACACACACACATTACATATATATATAATGTATGTGTGTATGTAACACACATTATATATATACATAATATATATATAATGATTGGATACATATATGGAATATATATGTATATATACAAATATATATGTATATATATTTATTTGCCACATTGCCTTTATCCATTCATTGATGGGCATTTAGGCATTGTTTTCACATCTTGACAACTGTGAATAATGCTGTAATGAACATAGGGTACCTATATCTTTTCAAATTAATGGTTTTTTTCTTCAGGTAGATACCCCGTAGTGGAATTTCTGGATCATAAGGTGGTTTTCTTTCTTTCCTTTTTTTTTTTTTCTCATATGGTGGTTTCATTTTTAAATTTTTGAGGAAGCTCCATATTGTTTTCCATAGTGGATGAGCTAATTTACATCACCACCACCAATGCACAAAGGTTCCCTTTTTCTCACATTCTTGCCAACACTAATGTCTTGTCTTTTGGTAATAGCCATTTTGACAGGTGTAAAGTGCTATCTCCTGTTATGATTAATGATGTTGAGCATCTTTTAATGTGCCTGTCAGCTATCTCTATGTCTTCACTGAAAAAAAAAAAAATCTCTTCAAGGACACTTGGGTGGCTCAGCGGTTGAGCATCTGCCTTTGGCTCAGGTTGTGATCCTGGGGTCCTGGGATCGAGTCCCACATCAGGCTCCCTGCAGGGAGCCTGCTTCTCCCTCTGCCTATGTCTCCACCTCTCTCTCTCTCTCTGTGTCTCTCCTGAATAAATAAATAAAATCTTAAAAAAGTGTTCAGATCTTTTGCCCATTTCTTAACTTGACTGTTTGTTTTGTTATTCAGTTGTAGTTCTTTATGTATTTTGGTATTCACCCCTTATTGGATACATGATTTGCAAATCTCTTCCTCTATTCATTAGGTTGCCTTTTCATTCTCTTGGTTTTCTTCATTGTTCAGAAGCTTTTTAGTGTGATGTAGTCCCATCTGTTTATTTTTGCTTTCTTTTCCCTTGCCTTTGGAGTCAGATAAAAAAAAAAATCTCTAAGACTGATGTCAAGGAGATTACTGTAAAGAAGTTTCCTCTAGGAGTTTTGTTTCAGGTTTTATATTCAAGCCTTTAATTGATTTGGGGTTAATTTTTGTGTATAGTGTAAGATAGTGGTCTAGTTTCATTTTTTTGCATGTAGGTCTCCAGTTTTCCCAGCACCATTTACTGAAGAAATAGTCCTTTACACTTTGTGCATTCTTGCTTCCTGTATCATGAATTAATTGGTCACATATGCATGGGTTTATGTCTGGGCTCTCTATTCTGTTCCATTGATTGATGTGTCTGTTTTTATGCTGGTACCATACCATTTTGATTACTATAGCTTTGTAATATAGTTTTAAATCAGGGAGCATGATACTCCTGGATTGTTCTTTCTCAAGATTGTTTTGACTATTTGGAATATTTTGTGGTTCCATATAAATTTTATAATTATTTGTTTTCTGTGAAAAATGCCATTGGAATTTTTATAAGGATTGCATTGAATCTGTAGATTGCTTTGGATAGTGTGACATTTTAACATTATTAATTCTTCTAACCTATGAGCACAGAATATCTTTTCAATTATTTGTATTGCCTTCACTTTCTTTCATCAGTATCTTATAGTTTTCAGTGTACAGGTCTTTCATCTCCTTGGTTAAATTTATTCCTAGGTATTTTATTCTTTTTCATGTGATTGTAAGCAGGATTGCTTTTTTTTTTTTGATTTCTCTTTCTTATAGTTCATTATTAGTGTATAGAAATGCAGCAGATTTGTAGATATTAATTTTGTATCCTGCAACCTTACTAAATTCATTTATTCTAATAGGTTTTTTTTGGTGAAGTCTTTAGGGTTTTCCACATACAGTATCAAATCATTTGCAAATAGTAACAGTTTAACTTTTTCCTTTGCAATTTGGATGCCTTTTATTTCTTTTTTCTTGCCTAGTTGCTTTGGCTAGGACTTAAATACTATGTTGAATAAAAGTGGGGAGAGTGAGCATCGTTTTCTTGTTCTGGATCCTAGAAGAAAAGAGCTTTAAGCTTTTCATTATTGAATATGATACTAGCTGTGGGTTATGTATGTTCCCTCTGTCCTCACTTTATTGAGTTTTTATCATGAATGGATGCTGAATTGCATCAAATGCTTTTTCTGCATCTACTGCAATGATCATATTTTTTACCTTATGTTTTATTAATGTGGAATATTGCAATTGATTTGTGGGTGTTGAGCCATCCTTGCACACTGTAATAAATCCCACTTAATTGTGGTGTATAATCCTTTTAATGTATTGTTGGATTCAATTTGCTAATATTTTGTTGGTACTTTTTATATCAGTGTTAATTAGGGATGTTGGCCTGTAATTTTGTTTTTTTATGGTGTCCTTGGCTGGTTTGGGTATCAGAGTAATAATTGGCCTCATAAAATGAGTTTGGAAGCATTCTCTCCAGTGTTTTTGGAAACCTGTCTCTCTAGCTGAAGCTCCAGGTTAAGTAAATAAGCCTTTTCACAAGAAGACTGTAGATATGTTTTAGTCTTCTGTCTATACAGTGCCCTGGGGTTTGTGGCCTTCCAAGAACTGTCTTTCTGATTGTTACATTCCTGTGGAGCTCACAAATGCTAATGCCCTTGGCCACGGGGCTAGGTAATTAAGGGGCATTCCCATGTGCCCGCATTGGCTTTAGCTACTCAGAAAGTATAGGGAGTGGGACACACTCTCTGGCTTCAGAAACCCAGCAGGAAAATGTCTTGACTGAATGTACCCAGGGGCTTCAGAAATCCAATGGCAGAGTGTACCAGCTTTATGATGGGAGGAGGAGAATGCCATGGCCACTAGACTTGCTAGCCCCAGCTGGGGAATGGTGCAGGAATGTTGTAGCCTTTCATACTTCATGGACTTTAGCTAGGGAGCAGGAGAATGCTACTACTGTTCGTTTGCCTGCCCCAGCCAGGAATTAGGGGAATGCTGCAGCCACCTGTGCTGCTGGCTTCAGCAAGACAGCAACATAGTGCTGCTACTGCTGGCTCCTGACTGTCTTAGCAAAGTGGTGGGAGGGCTCTGTGTCCAGGCTCACCCACCTATGCTAGCAGGATAGATAGAGTGTCCAAAAGTGGCATATGCCCATAGCTCCATCTCTGGTGGAAATTTTAGCTGTCCCCTACCCCACTAGCAGATGCTTTTAGATTGGTAAATGAATCTCCTTCACATAAAGTATAGATGCTTATCAAACTGCTACTTTTCCGCTGGGCCTTGGGACAAATTAGACTGTCTCAAGTCCTCTGAAAGGAGAATCTCAGTTTCTTATAGGAAGGCACTTCGGGTCCCTTGGATGTCAACTATGTTGACTCTCTAAGTCAGATGTTTGGGGGGTGGTGGCGCTCATTACTCTGGAGATAGGGGGCACCAACTCCTCTCTCCAGCAGAAGTGCCAGACTGGTGAGATCCCTGGTTGTATGTCCCAGGCTGGGGGTGGGGTTTTTGGTGAGATGGTGCCTCTACTTCTCCCACCTTTCTCAATAGTGGCCTTTTAATCCCTGGTTGTGGAGAAGCAGTTCATCTAGTTCTCAGATCTTTTTCAGAGAAAAACTATTCATATGTAGCTGTTGGTTTGGTGTGTCCTTGGGAAGAAGTGAGTTCAGGATCTTCCTATGCAATCATCTTGTGGAAATCTCCCCAAACTGATAATATTTTGTAGCATCGAGGCATCTTCTATTTTTACCATTCTGTTGCAATGAACTTTCCAAATATGTAATCAGGGAAGCACTGGGACTTCAGGTTCTTGGGGCAAGACTGAGGGAGCTCACAGAGGCAGGACAAAGGTATAATATACATAGGGCCACATTGGGTGGAGGTGGGTGGCTGAGAACAGATGGCACTCAGCTGGCTTCTCCGGAGTAAACAATGCCGATACGCTTGGTTTTCTTCTCTTCTGCCAGCAGAAGCTGCGTCAGTGCTGTTGACGCTAATATAAAATGTTTGGTCCATTTGAAATCTTTGTTGTTGCCTAATATGGGGAAAACTAAATCCCTTAGCCTGGATTGGAAACATCACCAAAATGATTGTAAATGTGGGAATGTTGCAGACATTTTACTGCTGTGGCACCCAGCCATTTCAGCCTTACACCTGCCAGCCTGGCTACCTCAGAGTGCATAATGATGTTCGGGTTTCTGTGTCTGGGCTCAGCATTCCTCACTTGCTGCTATTTCCCAGTGTATAATCAGGAACTGATATATAGGGGAAAGAGATGCCTTTTTGTATTAGTGGATCTCAGGACAGTTGTCATTAATTTCCTTTCCACTACCTGCTGTATCCTGCATCCTCAAAACAAAGATTTTGTTCAGGTATCTGGTCTCATTAAAAAAAAGAAAAAAATCAATGTGCAGGTATGGAAAATTGTGACTTCAGGGCCAAAATGATCTAGAATATATGCGGGGCTGTGGACATCTTTCTTGGACAATTCTCTATGTAGGTGGAAGGAAGCAGAAGAGAAGCAAGGATTGGTGCATAAGGGAGCCCACTGTTTGCTTTTCACTTATAATCTGCCCTGTTGAATCAATTGGAATCGAATTTTGACTTGTGGATGACTTTGGATTGGAATCTCAAAGCCTCCATCACAATTTCTATGCTTTTGAAGTGCTTTCTTCTTCTGAAAAAAGAGAATAAAAATGAGACAAACTTACAAAATAGTTTTATGTTATAGAACTTTAGACATACAGATAAGTAATAAAAAGGAAAAAATCCAGTGGTTTTTAAGGTGTTATTTACGGACAACTACAGTTGTTATTTTGGTATGCACCCCTCCAGACATTTTTCTATCTATATGTATATCAAAATCCCTGCAATAAAAATCCTTATAGTTACTTGTCTAATGACTGGATAAGGACAAACACCTTGAATTAGAATTTATAGAGGTTTTCAAATATGTCGTCAAATTACTTTCCCAAAAGGTGACACAAATATTTATTACCACCAGAAGCATGCCCTATACCTAATAATGTTTGTGGTTTGTAAATCATTGCTTATATACGGAGTGAAAAACGTTATTCGAGGGCAGCTCTGGTGGCGCAGCGGTTTGGCGCCACCTGCAGCCTGGGGTGTAAAAAATAAAAAGGGGCCCTGGAAGTATTCCCACTATGAGGATTCTCCTTACTTTATAAATTAAAAATGAACCCAGGGGGAAAAAAAAACGTTATTTGAGAGCTTAACTTTTCTTTTTAGCATAGATTTGCTGGTCATTCTTTATGAGACACAGTTGATTTGTAAAAGATCCATGTAAATCCATTATATTGTAAATATTCTTTTGTATTTATTTTTTGGAGTTTATTGTAAATATTCTAATTTTTATATGTTTTTAATACAGTATTATTTAACTTAGTATTGCATTTTAAATATTCATGTATCTGGATTTATCAGTCTTTGTCCTTTGTGGTTTCTTCTTGGTATTAAGTCGATAGGTTATTTATTTTTAAAAACGTAACTTAATTTAAGTATAGTTGACACACAATGTTAATTAGTTTCAAGTGTACAGCTTAGGGATTTGATAAGTTTATATATTATGCTATGTTCACCACAAGTATAGCTACCATCTGTCTCATTACAATGCTATTGCAGTCTCATTGGCTATATTCCTTTTGTTTTGCTTTTTATTCCTATGACTTACTCTTTTATAACTGGAGGCTTATATCTCCTTCTCCCCTTTGCCTATTTGCCCAACTCCACACCCCTACCCTTTGGCAACCATCAGTTTGTTCTCTATATTTATAGTTATGATGCTGCTTTTTGTTTATTCACTTTTTAAAGCATATTAATTAATTAATTTATTTATTTATGAGCAAAAGAGAGTAAGCAAGCAGCAGGGGAGAGGGGCAGAGGGAGAGAAGCAGACTCCCACTGAGCATGAAGCCAGACATGGGGTTTAATCCCACGACCCTGAGATCATGACATGATTGAAATCAAGAATTGGATGCCCAACCAAATATTCCACCTAGGCACCCATATTCACTTTTTTTTTTTTTTAAGATTCCATTAATGAGTAGAATCATATGGTATTTGTCTTTCTCAGTCTTATTTCACTTAGCATAATACCCTCTAGGTCCATCCTTGTTATCTCAAATGGCATGATCTCATCCTTTTTTAAAGCTGTGTAATATCCCATAGTATATGTGTGTGTGTGTGTGTATACACATAGTATGTATATGTATGTATACATATATAGTATGGCTATCCCCTAGTATATGGGGGATATACACATAAACCACATGTCCCTTATCCACTTGCCTATTGATGGACACTTAGTTTGCTCCCATATCTTGGCTATTATAAATAATGCTGCAATAAACACGGAGATACATATATCTTTCCAAGTTAGTGTTTTCATTTTCCCTGGGTAAATACCCAATAATGGAATTATTGGATCCTATGGTATTTCTATTTTTAATTTTTTGAGAAAAAAAAGTATTTTATTCTTTTTGGTGTAATTGTAAATAGCTTTTTAAAGAGATTCTCTTTCTGCAACCTTGTTAATATATAGACATGCTATAAATTCTGAGTATTAATTTTATATCCTGCCATTCTACTGAATTTATTACTCTAGTAGTTTTTTTTTTTTTTGTAGAATCTTTAGAATTTTCTATGAATAGTTTCATGTCTGCGAATAGGGACAGTTTGAACTTTTTTACCAATATGGGTGCCTCTTCTTTTTCTTGTCTGATTGCTGTGGCTAAGACTTCTAGTACTATGTTGAATAAAAGTGGCAAGAGTGGACATCTTTGCCTTGTTGCTGACCATAGAGGGAAAGCTCTCAGTTTTTCATCATTGAGGATTGTATTAGCTGTAGTTTTTCATATATGGCCCTCATTACATTGATGTATGTTCCCTCTAACCCCATTTTGCTGTCAGTTTTTATCATGAATGGATATTGAATCTTGTCTAATGCTTTTTCTGCATCTATTGAGATGATCATATAATTTTAATCATTGGTCATGTGATATGAGAATATGGAACCATCCTTGCACCCTAGGAATAAATCTCACCTGATCATGGTGAATGATATTTTTAATATATTGTTGTATGTGGTTTGCTAATATTTTATTGGTGACTTCTGCATCAATGTTCATCAGGGATACTGGCAGGTAGTGGTGTGTGTGTGTGTGTGTGTGTGTGTTACCTTTGTCTGGTTTTGGTATTAGGGCAAAGCTGGTATCATAGAATGTATTTGGAAACTTTCCCTCTTCTACTTTCTAGAATAGTTTGAGAAGAATAGTTATTAGTTTTTCTTTAAATGACTGATAGAATTCACTTGCGAATCCATCTGGTCCTGGACTTTTATTTTTTGGTATTTTTTTATTACTAGTTTAGTTTCATTACTTGTAATCAGTCTGTTCAGATATTATATTTCTTTCTGGTTCAGTTTTTTTGGGAAATATTTATGTATTTGAGAGAGAGAGAGAGAGAGAGAGAGCAAGCAAACACAAGCAGGAGGAAGGATAGAGGGAGAGGGAGAAGCAAACTCCCAGCTGAGCTGAGCGGGGTGCCCAATGCAGGGCTCAATCCTACAATGCTGGGATCATGACCCGAGCTGAGGGCTCAACCAACCGAGCCACCCAGGTGCCCCTTCCTGGTTCAGTTTTGGAAGATTGTATGTTTCTAGGAATTTATCCATTTCTTCTAGGTTATCCAGTTTGTTGACATATAATTTTTCATAGTATTCTCATAATCTTTGTATTTCTGTGATATCAGTTGTTACTTCTCCTCTCTCATTTTGGATTTATTTGGATCCTTTTTCTTTTTTTCCTGATTAGTCTGGCTAAGAGTTTGCCCATTTTATTTTTTCAAAGAACCAGCTCTTGGTTTCATTGATTTTTTTCTATTGTGTTTTTAGTCTCTACATCTTTTATTTCTGCTCTGATTTTTATTATTTCCTTTCTTCTACTCACCTTGAGATTTGTTCTTCTTTTCCAATTTCCTTTAGGAGTAAGGTCAGATTATTTAAGTTTTTCTTGTTTCTTGAGGTAGGCCTGTATTGCTATATACTTCCCTCTTAGAATAGTTTTTGCTCAGTCCCAGAGATTTTGAACCACTGCATTTTCATTCTCTTTGTCTCCATGTATTTTTTCTTCTTCTTTGATTGTTTCATTGACCCACTGGTTCTTTCGTATCATGTTGTTTGGTTTCCACATGTTTGTGTTTTTCCTAGTTTTTTCCTCGTAATTTATTTCTAGTTTTATACTGCTGTGGTTGGAAAAGATGCATGGTATGATCTCAATCTTCTTAAATTTATTGAGGTATATTTTATGGCATAATATGTGATCTGTTCTGGAAAATATTCCTTTTTTAAAAAAGATTTTATTTATTTATTTGACAGAGAGAGCGAGAGAGAGAACGCGCACAAGGGGAGCGAGTGTCAGGCAGAGGGAGAGAAAGAAGCAGGCTCCTCAATGAGCAGAGAGTCCCACATGGGGCTCAATCCCAGGACCCTGAGATCATGATCTGAGCTAAAGGCAGATGCTTAACCAACTGAGCCACCCAGGTGCCCCATGGAAAATATCTCATGTGCATTTGAAAAGAATCTATATTTGTTTGTCTTTGGGTGGAATGTTCTGTATATTTGTTATGTCCATCTGGGCCATTATGTCAATCAAAGACATTGTTTCCTTACTGATTTTCTGTCTGGATGATCTTATCCATTATGTAAAAGGAGTGTTAAAGTTTCCTACTATTATTGTATTGTCATCAATTTCTCTCCTTATGTCTGTTAATATTTTTTTGTGTGTTTTGTATTTAGGTCCTCCAGTGTTGGGTGCATAGATATTCACAATTGTTATAATTTCTTGTTGGATTGGTCTCTTTATCATTATGTAATGCCTTTCTTTGACTCTTACTACAGTCTTTGTTTTAAAGTCTATTTTGTGTAATATAAGTATTGCTACCCTGGCTTTTTTCTCATATCCAGTTGCATGGTGAATGTTTTTCTATCCCTTCACTTTCCATCTATATGCATCTTTAGGTGTGAGGTACATCTCTTGTAGATGCCATATGGATGGGTCTTTTTTTTTATTTTTTTTTAATTTTTTATTATTATTATTATTTTTTTATTTATGATAGTCACAGAGAGAGAGAGAGAGGCAGAGACATAGGCAGAGGGAGAAGCAGGCTCCATGCCCCGGGAGCCCGATGTGGGATTCGATCCCGGGTCTCCAGGATCGCGCCCTGGGCCAAAGGCAGGCGCCAAACCGCTGCACCACCCAGGGATCCCCCCCCCCTTTTTTTTTAAATCCATTCTGCCATTCTAGTCTTTTGATTGGAGCATTTAGAAGAGTCTATACCTTTAGACAAAAGGTCCACAGGTATTTCTTACACAATCCCATCCCTATTCTTGGCTTCTGCTGAGATGATTGAGTGGATCTATGAGTCACACAAAAACTCTCTTTAGCAGAAGGTTGTCCAGCAGCATCCTTGGCCTGCTTTCCAGAGGATGCTTTCCCAATAGTGAATTTCTTAATTTTAGCATCCTTTGCAATCTGTATAGGCTGAAAATCTTGAAAATCATCAAGTGCTAGTTCTTTTTTTCCTTATAGATATTTAATTTATTTCCTTCCTTTTGCATAAAAAATTTAAAGTAACTATTGATAGGTATGTACTTATTGCCATTTTAAGAGTTTTCTGATTTTTTTTAATAATCCTTTGTTCCTTTCTTATTCTCTTTCTGTATTTCTTTGTGATAGATGAGTATCTATAGTGTTTTGTTTGGCTTTGTTTTGTGTGTGTGTGTGTGTGTGTGTGTATCTATCACAGGTATTGGGTTTGTGGTTACCATGATGTTTATATATTACATCCTAAGTAAACAGCTGTCCATATTAACTTAATGGTCATTTAAATTCAAACACATTTGGGATGCCTGGGTGGCTCAGCGTTGAGAGTCTGCCTTCAGCTCTGAGTGTGATCCTGGAGTTCCAGGATTGAGTTCCATATCAGGCTCCCTGTGCAGAGTCTGCTTGTGTCTCTGCCTCTTTCTCTGTGTCTCTTATGAATAAATAAATCTTTAAAAAATAAATCCAAACACATTCAAAAAATAAAAAAATATTTTTTTCTTTTCCTCCTTTTTTCCCCTTTTAACCCCGTTCTCCACATTTTATGTATATGTTGTCAGATTTTACATCCTTTTTCCATATTTTTCTTATGTATAATTATGGCCATTTCTTTTCCACTTAAAGAACTCCTTTTAACATTTCTTGTAAGGTTGGTTTAGTGGTGACAAACTCACTGTCTTTTGTCTGGGAAACTCTTCTCTCCTTCAAATCTGATGATAATCTTGCCAAGTATTCTTGGTTGTAGGTTTTTTCCTTTCAGCACTTTGAATATATCACACCACTTTTTTCTGGATTGCAAAGTTTCTGTTGAAAGAATAGTGGATAGTCTTATTATAGTTTTTCTTGTAGGTAACCTTTTCTTTCTCTCTTGGTGCTTTCAAGATTCTCTTTTTATTTTTAACCTTTCACGTCTTAATTATTATGTGCCATGGTGTGGGCCTCCTTGGCTTCATCTTGTTTGGAACTCTGATTTTTGGACTTGGAGGTCTATTTCCTTTCCTAGGTTGGGGAAGTTTTTAGCTATCATTTCTTCAAATAAGTTTCCTACACCTTTCTCTCTTCCTTTTCTGGGACCTCTGTAATGTGAATGTTAGTTCACTTGATGTTGTCCAAGAGATCTCTTAGTCTGTTCTCAAGTTTTAGTGTTCTTTTTCCCCTTAACTCTTTTTGCTGTTCGGATGGTGTGCTTTCCAGTTCCCTGTCTTCCAGATCACTGATACATCCTGCATCCTCTAATTTACTGTTGGTTCTTTCTAGTGTGTTTATTTCCATTATTGTATTCAATTCTGATTGGCTCTTTTAAATACTTTCTATCTCTTTATTGAAGTTCTCACTGAGTTCTTCCACTCTTTTCTCCAGTTCAGTGAGTGTCTTTATGATTATTCCTTTAAATTATTTATCCAGGGCAGCCCGGGTGGCTCAGTGGTTTAGTGCCGCCTTCAGGCCAGGGCCTGATCCTGGAGACCCAGGATCGAGTACCACCACGTCAGGCTCCCTGCATGTGTCTCTGCCTCTCTCTCTCTCTCTCTCTCTCTCTCTCTCTCTCTCTCTCCCTCCCTCCCTCTCTGTCTCTCATGAATAAATAAATAAAATCTTTAAAAAAATAAATTGTTTATTTCTGTTTCACTTAGTTCATTTTCTGAGGTTTTTCCCCCCCTCATTCTTTCCTTTGGAGTATAATCTCCTGCCTACTCACTTTGCTCCACTTTCTGTGTTTGGTTCTATGGTTTAGGCAAAATAACTACTTCTTCTCCTAAGGGTGAAGGAGTGGTGTTGTGTATGAGGTACCCTGTGCAGGCGGCGTGTGCTTTGTGACTTTTGCTGGCTAGCTGGAGCTGTGGCTGTATATGCTACTTACTCCTTTAAATGGTAGCTTTTTACTGAAAGAATAAAGAAAAAAAATAATAACAGAAGAAAAAAGAGAACAAGAACAAAACAACAAAACCCACCCAAACAATAAAAGACAATTTTAAAAAGTAAAATAAAAAATTAAAATCCCACAAAATTGCTGCTTGTTTTTTGTGCCCTGGCATCCTAGGGTGGCTGGTGTGGGTTTGTGTCTCTGGGTGCACTGAGGTCCCAAGCTCACTATGAGTGGGACCCTGCTCTGGTCTGGGCCTTTCAGGCAGGAGAGGAGAAAATATTCTCGCAGTTCTTCAGCTCTTTTAAACTGTGGCTTTTTTTTTTTTCCTGAGTTTCAGGGCAAGTGGGACTACTATAGGCTGGAAGACCCCATGCTTGCTGAGGTTGCCAAGTTCCCTGTGATTACTAGACCTTCTAATGACAGAGTATGAACCGGCCCCTTATGGTGGCCACACCTGTCTCCACACTCGTCTCCAGTAGGGGCTTTTAAGGGGGGCAGGAAGCAGTGCTGTGCTTCCTTGGCCCTTTTATTTTATTTTATTTTTTTAAATTTTTTTTTTTTATTTTTATTTATGATAGTCACAGAGAGAGAGAGAGAGGCAGAGACACAGGCGGAGGGAGAAGCAGGCTCCATGCACCGGGAGCCTGATGTGGGATTCGATCCCGGGTCTCCAGGATCGCGCCCTGGGCCAAAGGCAGGCGCCAAACCACTGCGCCACCCAGGGATCCCTTCCTTGGCCCTTTTAAACATTGGCCTTTTTCTGTGCCCCAGAGCAACACAGGCTAGAGTGGGCCTGCAAACCTTGAACTTGCTGAAGGCTGCAAGCTTTTTGTGAGATCTGACCCACCAATTATGGTGTCAGGACTTAATATGGCATCAGAGCCCACCCTTTAAGGCATCCAGATGCTGGGCTTTTAAGATGAGGGGGACAGAGTGTTCCAACAAGCTCCTCAGCCCCTTTATTTTATTTTAAATATTATTTATTTATTTATGAGAGAGAGAGAGAGAGAGAGAGCATGAACATGGGGAGGGACAGAGGGAGAAGCAGGCTCCTCACTGAGCAGGGAGGCCGAGGTGGGCCTCCATCCCAGGACCCCAGGATCAAGACCTGAGCCCAAGGCACAGGCTTAACCAATGAACCAACTGAGCCATCCAGGCCCCCATCCGAGCCCCTTCAAACCCCACCTTCTTGTCCTGGGCCCCAGTGTGACCAGGGTTCTGACCCTGACTCCTGCTGGGGGAAGCCACAAGCTCCCTGAGAAGGCCTGCCGGTGGCGATGGTGTCCCCAACCGTGCTCCAGTCTGGGATGGTAAGGTAGGGTGGGAGTGCAAACCGTGTCCTCCTCCGGCCCTTCCCACCTGGAGGGCTTTGCCCGGCCTCCTCTGCCGCAGCGTAGAGATCTAGCTTTGTCTCTTTTCTCTGCTAGCTTCTCTTTTAAACCCCAGCTTTTTTGCTGCACCCCAGGACAGAGGGATCTGTCCTCCATCCCTCAGGGCTGTCCCCAGCCCTGCTGATCTTGGCGGCAGCGCGGATGGGGTGCCCTTCCTTTCCGTGTCTCCATCTCTGTTGCTCTTCTCTCCGTGGTTGTTCATAGCTGTGCAGTCGGCCCTCAGGCCCAACTGTTCTGCTAATAGGTGTAATTTGGTGTGTTCCATGGAGCAGGTGGGTTCAGAGTCTTCCTAGCTGCCCTCTGGACCAGAACCTACCAGTACCTTCTGTGTGGATAGATTTTAAAATACGCAAAGCAGGGGCACCTGGGTGGTTCAGTTGGTTAAGCCACCTGCCTTCAGCTCAGGTCATGACCTTCCAGGGTCCTGGGGAGGTAGGTAGGGAGCCTGCTTCTCCGTTTCCCTCTACCTCCAACCCCCTCTGCTCATACTCTCTCTCTCTCAAATAAATAAAATCTTTAAATAAAATGTGCAAAGCAGCAACCCAACCAGTGACTCATCATAAGAAAACGAAAAACTGTTGAGAATGGTTATGGACAATATGGGACAGGTGATCTCGTTCCTTTCCTAGCATAGAGCTGAGCACCCACATTCGTTTGCATATTTTTACACTAGAGAAAAATTTCCTGTGTTCCCTGAACACTTTAAGTTAAAAAAAAACTTAGATTTTTTTTTCTTCAGATTGATTTTGTTAGATGTTATAAAAATTCGGTAAGCTTATTTTTAACTTGCAGATCTGGAGAAAATATCTTTGGAAGTTATACTGTACGTATAGTAAATGTGGACATATATCCTTCCAAAATAAAATTCTTGGCGTCTGTAAAATGAAGACTTTAAAAATTCAAAGTTTTGATAACTGAAAGTTTGTAATTGACTTTTATTAAACCCATAATCATAGTGACAGCACCGACAGGCTTAATTTTAACTTCCGGGAAGTTAAGCAGATGACTAGCTGGACCTACAGAAGAGGTGTTTGGGGGTGCGGCTGCCAGAGGAGGTAGCAGGCATTGTGTCGGAACCATTACAGGTAGAAGGAAATCATAAAGAGGCTGTGGATTTCTTGTTTTTAACCCTGTGGTTTAGTGCATATCATAGCTACCTCTGTGCCACGTGCATGAAATAAAATTGGGTTGTACAAAGAAGAAAAATTATGGCTTTTGAGTTACCACAAGGATTACAGGGAGAATAAGTACATGGTAGGCATTTCTTTCAGGAGGAAGCTGTGTACGTGTTGGAATCCTTTTCTTTTTGAATAGTCTGCTGTTTAACAGTGGAGCTTAGAAGGGATCATAGATATTTTTTTCCTTACAGAACTATTTGCTCAAAAGTGAGGGTGTATTTATTTATTTATTTATGAAAGGATGCTGTATTTTTTTTTAAGATTTTATTTATTCATGAGAAAGAGAGAGAGAGGGAGAGAGGCAGAGACACAGGCAGAGGGAGAAGCAGGCTCCATGCAGGGATCCCGACATGGGACTCGATCCCAGGATTCCAGGATCAGGCCCTGGGCTGAAGGCGGTGCTAAACCGCTAAGCCACCTGGGCTGCCCAAAAGTGAGGGTCTTTAAAGGCCTATAAGGGCAAACAAAAGAACATTTTCATTACACTTATTGCCATCGTGCCATCTTCTGGAGCAGGGGATACAGGGAGACTGGTGCTGCAACACTCACATCCCTAACAAGCTGCTTACTACAACCCCTTTGCTTTGCCATTCAGAGCTGCTGCATGTGCTTGGGGCCTCCCTTCTCTGGTTCCCTGAAGAGCACTGTTATGGCCAACCTGTAGGAATTGTTCAGTTAGTCATCACAGGGAAGTTGTCTCATTCTCTACAAAATACTACACGAGTGACCCACATTGTTTAATGAACTAACTAGCCATTGCAATTTTTTATAGTTTAGAAACCATAATGGTGCCAACATGGAGCAGACATTGGGTGTTAGTCCTGAGACAGCAGAAACAGATAAGAGGGGAATATTTGAATTTGAAGGTTATGAGTTAGGAAAAATCAGAAAATGATTTAAATACAGTATTTATATTCCAGGCTGTGGAGGCACAAAGATAAGTGGTACGGTTTCTGTCCCCAGGGAATAGAGCAGTCAGGGTAGACCAGGTGAACTCGCTGCTGGCACAAACCAAAGGGCTGGCAGAAAGGATGTTGTCAATGCCTGACCTTTAATGCCTGATGATCACTAACAATGCCTTCAGCTGTTGCATCTTGGAAAAGAAGGGAGAACCACTGGGTTGCTGGGAGATGTGAGAGGATAGCTCTGCCATCCACTAAAACAGTTGAGGTGCTTTCTTGCTCTTCCTCTTTGAAGAGGAACAGTTGTGATGCTCTTGTTCTTCTTTCTTTGAAATGTTGGCTCTTCCTTCTCCTGCTTTATCACCATTTTATAGAACACCCCTGAGTGTAGAACACCATCAACTCTTGCAGGACTCAGTAGTCTTCCTTTTGCTCATCCATACATGACTTATTGGCAGGGCTTGTCAAACCTCCACAGTCTTAGCAATTGTCCCCTTTCTTTCAATTTATTGCCATCCATTTTTAAAAAAGATTTTATCTATTTATTCATGAGAAACACACACACACACACACAGAGGGGGAGAGAGAGAGAGAGAGAGAGAGGCAGAGACACAGGCAGAGGGAGAAGCAGGCTCCATGCAGGGAGCCTGATGTGGGACTCGATCCTGGAACTCCAGGATCATGTCCTGAGCTGAAGGCAGGCACTAAACCACTGAGCCACCCGGGTTGCCCTATTGCCATCCATTTTATTTGGTCCCTTGGTATGTTGTAAGAGACCATTGTTGGACAGAAGGACCTGGTTCTCTGGCCCCCTGCACCCCACTCCCATGATTTCATGGAAGTGATGGGAATCTTATGAGAAAGTAACTGTTGTTTTAGGTTCTCTGCTAGCCAAGCAGAAAGAAGGCCTGAAATGCCAAGACGAGTACTCAACTCTTAGAGAAGGCAGATTTCCATGAATTCAAGAAATGATGGTTATAATTCTACTACTTAAGGGGGGATTCAAAGGGATGGGCAGAGCTTTCAAAATTGTAGTCTATCTTTGCAATTATGCTTGGTGTTCGTGTTGATGATGAAAAGAGAAGACATCTACAGCAACATGGCAGGACTCTTTTCTGAGAAACTCACTTTTAAAAAGAGCATGTGCAGAAAGGGGAAAGAGGAGCTTGTTTCCAAAGATTATGTGAAAGAGAGACAAGGGCCAGTAAGAGTGAATAGAAGGAGCAAAGGCCAGAGTGTGCTGAGGCTTTTGAGGACAAAACAGTTAAGGGCCGATAATGGAGGGCTTTTAACTTCAGAGCAAGAACAAGAAGGAAGAGGCCTGTGGCTTCAGGCCAATGGTGTGATGTTGATGGATCATGTGAAGAAAGCAGAACTCGTTTCCTCCCGTTTCTCCTGTCTTCTCTGCTAAGGAGAGCTGTCTTTGGGCTAAACAGGGTAGAATGAACATTGTTAAGAATTGAAACCCAAGATGGGGGAAGAGATTCTGTGAAAGCATGCATTGGCTGTAAATGAGCCCAAGGTTCTGGCTCGGAATGAGTTAGAGTGCAGGGCTCTGAGAAAATGTGCCAGTGAGTTTGTCCACCTAAGCAGGGGGAGCTTTGAGGGTGGAGGAAGGGAGAAAAGCAGGCTGGCTGAAGATAGGTAAATTCCACAACCTGGAAACTATAGAATCCAGATTTGGAAAGGGCCTAGATGTTTAGTTTAATCTGTATCTGATGCATTATTACATGTACGAGTAGGTGTTTTATGGATGTTCAAGGACACCTTTGATAGGCCCAGCTTATCGGTCTAGTATGTGATCCCCTTCCTTAGCATTATAAGAATTCATTCCTTTCTCCCTTTCTTTCTCTTTCCACAAACATTTGTTGAGTGCGCACTGTATCATATTGTCTAGGGAGATAGAGATGACATAGTTCTTGCCCTATAGTTTTTATAGTTAGAGGGGAAAAAATAGGAATTTTGTTTATTCAACAAATAATAAGTGGCCCAGTGTGTGCTGAGCACTTTGTCAGGTACTGGAGATAGGGTTTTAAATAAAACCAAAGCCCTGCCCTCATGAAGCTTTTATTAGAGGACAGATAGATGACTAGCAATAAACATAACGTCTAAATTGTATAGTATACTCGAAGGTTTACATGCCATAAGAGATGCGTCAACAGAGGGGTATGGTGATGTGTAAGGCTCTTTGGGGACAGTGAGTGCACAGAGGAAGGAGTAAATTCTCCTCAGACACTTGAAGACCTGATCTATGAGCTGAATCTTAAAAGATGAATGGTTTTGAAAATAGCTGGTTGCTTCCAGGGAGGAGTGCAGCTGGTATTCCAAGAAGTAAGAGATATTTGATCAAAGAAGTGTAAATGAAAATAGTGGAATGTGTTAGGTCATGTCTGAGTAATCAGCATCATTTCATTTGATACCAACAGCTAGAGGTAGGGATTTTTTTTCCCTTTTCCTTTTTTTTCCTTCTCCTTCCTCCTCCTCCCTATTTATCCTCCTGCTCTTTCTTCTTGTAATGATGGCTACTGTTTGTTCCTATTGAGTTTATGATTAGCTAAAATTATTAAGATTTCCACTCACGTTATTTCTGAGCCATACCACCCTACTCTACTTGTGGGAATATTTTGTATTCTCAATAACCTTCTGTGGATTTATGTTGTGTGGGTTTTATGTTTCAAAGAAGAGTTGAAGTAACTAAAGTTAGGCTGGAGAAGAGAAAACTTCAGAAATGGATGACAGTTGTCTCCCCATATTCGGAGGTCCATCACGGAGAAGAGAGCTCCATTTTCCTTCTTTGTGACTATTCTTACTAGTGGATGGGACTTCAGGGATGTAGATTTCACTTCCATGCCAAGAAAAGCTTCTAGAAGTTGATTTGAGGACTAGCCAGGTACATTTCTCAAAGTGTGGTTTGGATCATGGAGAGATGGGGAGGTCTTGGGCAAAATACTGACTCCAGGGCCCCATCCTGGACTTTGTGAACAGAGGCCAGACATCTGCATTATAATAGTTTCCCAAAGAAATCTCTAAGTACACTGGAAATTAGGGAAGAGAGTTAGTCATCTTTTCCTTGAGAGCCCTTCGCATTTTGGAAGCCTTCGACCCTAGAAGAAGACCCTAGAAAGGGGAGCCAGAGAACACTCATCTTCTTTAAAGTACAAAGAGCCTGATGACTCTGTAATTAGTGTGACCATAGAACTTACCATTCAAACCAGAACACTTTTGAGAGTGCAAGGAAGCACTAAAAATAAAAATATATTATTGAAATGTTTATTTAATGACTGATAAAGTAGTTTCATTGTGTTGATGGACCCATAAAAATTATATTCAAGAACTACTTAAAAATAATTTTTCCTAAAATGTGTAATGATATCTCTTATATTAGAATAAACTTTAAAACTACTTTATATTGAAAAGTAAACATTAAAAATATCTGAATCATTATTCACCCCTTTAATCAGTTCCTTAAAACACATTGATCTCGCACACCATGGCAGTGTAGTTTTCTGAAGATGTGGGCTTTTTTCCCCCATATGATCTTGTTATGTTAAACTACGAAAAAAAAGTTACCTGAATTTTTCTTCAAAGTTGCATTTTGTGGCCAACAAATTTGAGGTGAACCTTCAATTAACCTTTCTGCAGACCATATTATGTTGGAGACTATACTTTCTCTAACGTACTTAATAGGATCAGAATAAATTCTAAGTGGGTGATATTCTCAATTCTAATGTAGTTTCAAGGGTACTTTTGAAGCAGAGTACCTTGCTTCAAAAAGTATTTTTACAAGGCAAAACTTGTCAGCTATCTCTGTTTGGCGAAGTTTATATTTTGCAGAAATTTAATTCTTGGTTGTATCCTAGTCTGGTATAATGAAAAATAGGAACTCTATAAAAAAATTTCTTCCTATAAATTGAGATCTTTATTCCAAATGCAATTCTAGAATTTAATAATTAAATCTTACACATCATTTGGACTGTCATTATTTGTTCAAGTCTTTTGTGGGAACAAATTTTAGTGTCTTGCTGTTTTTATTTTATTATTTTATTTATTTTTAAAAAGACTTTATTTATTTATTATTATTATTTTTTACTTTATTTATTCATGAGAGACACAGAGAGAGAGGTAGAGGGAGAAGCAGGCTCCCCGGGGGAGCCCGATGTGGGACTTGATCCTAGGACCTTGGCATCACGACCTAAGCCAAAGGCAGACACTCAACCATTGAGCCACCCAGGGGCCTCAGTTGCTGTTTTTAATTTTTTTTTTAATTTTTATTTATTTATGATAGTCACACAGAGAGAGAGAGAGAGGCAGAGACACAGGCAGAGGGAGAAGCAGGCTCCATGCACCGGAAGCCCGACGTGGGATCCGGGTCTCCAGGATCGCGCCCTGGGCCAAAGGCAGGCACCAAACCGCTGCGCCACCCAGGGATCCCTTTTTTTTAAATTTTTTTTTAAATTTTTATTTATTTATGATAGTCACACAGAGAGAGAGAGAGAGGCAGAGACACAGGCAGAGGGAGAAGCACAGTTGCTGTTTTTAAATCTTGTTACCAATAATCCCAATTTGCTGAAATTTTGGGAAACTGAGGTTTGATCTTTCACTCACTGAAAATGTTGATAACGAATTTTCCAAAGCTGATTTGGAGAAATGTGGCCCAAAATCAGAAGGCTAGTTTATAAAGAGTTCAACACCATCATTGGACACTTAGATTGATTTACAAATTATTTTTTCAAAGACTCAAATATTTCTAAAATCCTACTTATGGTGGTCAAAAAGAGAAAATACATACCACTTTGTATTCAAAATCAGACTTTTCACAAAAAAACTATAGTTCAGTTATTCTAAATATATATATATGTGTGTGTGTGTGTATATATATATATATATATATATATAATATTTATAGATTCTTATAGCAACTGCTACTATTTTGACTTGAGTGCCAGTGTAAATTATGTTACACCACATCTAATCCTGGGCAGATTTCTATTCCTTAAGTTTTTTTTAGAGAAAGTTTTTTTTTTAATCTATTTTATTTATTCATGAGAGACACACACAGAGAGGCAGAGACACAGGCAGAGGGAGAAGCAGGCTCCATGCAGGGAGCCCGATTTGGGACTTGATCCTGGGACTCCAGGATCATGTCCTGGGCTGAAGGCAGATGCTCAACCACTGAGCCACCCAAGTATCCTGAGAAAATGTGGTTTTACGGTGGTACTGTGCTCCATCAAAATTTGTACTTGGAGTATCTGGGTGGTTCAGTCATTTAAGCATCTGGCTCTTGGTTTCAGCTCAGGTCATGATCTCATGGGCTGTGCGATCAAGCCCCTTGATGGGCTCCGTGTTTGGCAGGGAGTCTGCTGGTGGATTCTCTCCCTCCCTCTCCTTCTACTCCTGCTCTGACACATGCATGCATGCACTCTTTCTCTTAAAAATAAAATTTGTACTACATTATTATGCAAGGATAACTTTATTAGTTTGGACTAAGAACTGAATTTACAGCAGCTGCAATTCATTTAACTGAGTTTATAATGGCATCTCACTTTAGTTCACCCTTAACAGAATGCAATCCCAAATGCTTTACTTTGGTGCCATGAATTAAAATTTTGAAAAAAGGAATCATTATTGAAAATAACTGTTATTCGGTTTGTAGCATCTGATTACATTTATATAAAAGTGGCATCATTTAATTACTTGAAACGTTTTTCTGCTAGTGGAGCAGAAAACCTTAATAGCTGTCTCCACTTTTTGTATGTGCGTAAGAAAAATAGAATGAAATTAATTCATTAAGTTGATTACTAAATAGAAATAAATACATTGATGATAATAATTAATAGAATAAAGTTAATTTAGACCAGCAGTTATTTGATCTAAATGAAAATCTTGCTTTCCTATGTATTTCCTACAGCTGTAGGGTATAAAGTCATTGTGTTGTGGCACAGTCTCGGGAGCTAATACAGATGTTTTAGCAGATTTGCATCTTCTGGTTTTTGTGGGATCAGTGATATATGGCCCCCAGAGTAGATGGTCAGCATCGATCAATATTTTGGAATTTATAGGTTTGTCATCGACTTTCTCACGAATGGAGTATTTTATTTTCCATCAAACAGTCCCTTTCATCTTTTGAGCACATTAATGCCAAAATATTTGTCTCCATTTTTTAAAGGGTTACCAATAATAACACAGTTTAATAGTTGTAGATGCATATGGGATACCATTAATGTTAAAAACCAGGTCAGCAAGAGCATTTAGATTTGTTTCCATCCTCTAAGTGATGGGACTGCTCCGTGTCTGTTATGCATATTTCATGTACATCTAGACTAAAATTTCCCTGGTTTTCCACTGACTGCACTGAATGGTGGCCTGCCGACTTCAGGCATCTCTCAAATTTAGACAAGGGTTACCCCACAACTGGTATACCAAGAGGCCAGCAGAGGCAGCAGCACCAAATCTTCTCTCAGCATTATCCCAGATGGATGAGAGCTCTTCTCAGCTGCTCGTGTTCTGGTACTTTCTTTGTTAAGTGAGCCCCTCACAAGCTGTCCTGGAAAGGGAGGTGTTATGTTGTGCTGCAGGTTGAATTATCCAGAAGAATATGCTGAGAGGAAGCTTGGGATCTGTGATTCTTTTGGGGGGGGGGGGAATCAAGAGGAAAGAAAGGGGGAAGAGCAGGATTGGGCAAAGAAAGATAGTCACCTGTGATGTAGGCTTGACAAAGCCTTGGCTAACCTGGCTGGGAGTTCTGGAACAATGGTGGCTCATCAGAGGTGTCCTGCAGTGGGTCGAGTAGATGGGTTTTCACACCTACTTCCTACTCAGTCACCAGGTGTAGACTGTCCTGGAAGATACATGACCTTTGATGGGGCCACTCTGTAGTTGAGCAGACCCGAAGGAGCTGACATGTAGACATGTAGACATCCCATACCTGGGCAGCAAATCCTCCCTTGAAGAGGCATCTGGGCACCACAGAGTCTGGCACATATTGTGTCTAGATAAGATTGGGAAAGTGAGATAGGTTACCTCTGCGCATCCTCTGATCTAACCAGAGTAAGAACTCAGCTCACGACATATGTGTCTCGTAGATTACCAGACACATCTGCTGTCAAAAGTGAAATCACCAAATGGCACCAGTCAGAGGCTGTGAGCTGCTTGGAAAGCCACCTCTGAGATGGAGACTGGAGACTGGTGTACAGCAGTTTGTAGGGAGTGCTCTTGGGACCCCCAGCTCTGGGAGGGGAAGGAGGTGAGGTGGCTTGGGGAGAAGGAGGAGGAGAAGGCAACCTCCACAGAGGCCAACCCCATGGGGAGCTCTGAAGCTGGGCCAGCCTTTATACTTCTACTTAAACAAGTCATTGAACATGGGTGCTCTGGGAAGGGGACATGGCCATGTTGGGATGACACTTTTCATCTGAAGCAGTTCTGATGCAGGGCGACAGCTGGGGCAGCTATGAAGGAATCCTGCAGTCCTGATGGGGGCTTTGAGGGGCGCCTCAGAGCATCCCCCCGGAAGTGTACTGAGCCCATCCTGGCTACCTAACGCCACCACTAGTACTGCTGCTGCTGCTGCTACCAGCACTACTACTTTACTTACGAAATCCTGAACAAATGTTGAAAGAGGGAACACTCGAGACAGCAGTTGTACACTAAGGTGTCCCTGAGCGCATCCAGAGACAGCCACCCTGGCTCCAGTAGAGTTCAAGGCGTGATTTCCAGAATGAAGGAGGACTTCCATTTCACAGCCTTGGAGAGTGAGCTGCCAATTCAGGAGTCTTTTGGGCTGATTTGCTTGAATTTTCACTTGGGTTTCCCTTAAATGTGAAAGGACTTAAGTAGATTATTTCGGTCGTTTGTCTAGGATGGAGTGTGGCAGTGCTTATTTCTTTTGCAGTGTTTTCTTCCATTTTCTGTGGCCCCCTCTGTGATCACTGTGTCCTGATCGCTCAGCAAACCCTGCCACCATCAGGGGACGCCTGGCTGCAGATCCCGGCATGCCCAGTGCCTACTCTGTTTGGCCCCCACTCACACTTAGCCTTGCTCTCCCTCAGGCTGTGAGCAGAGGATTTTTCACAACCATCGTACAACATAGACGCTCATCCCCACCAATCCTTTCAAAGAGCCCAGGGACTCCAGGCAGTTCCAAATGAGATGCTTCTGCCAAAAGAATGCAGCGAGAGCAGCTCTGGCTACCAGAGGGAGGCCAGTGCATTTCGTTTCATTATAAACTCAAACCAGGGTCAAGAGGAGGTTGAAATACCTTTATTTAGCCCTCAATCCTTGTCATGGCTGGCACACAGTGCTGTAGAATCATGAGGGAGGAAGCAAAAGCAGGAAGAGCTCTGAGCTTGACATCAGGAGGCCTGGGTCCCAGCCCCTCTCAGGCTCTGACATTCTGGTTCTCCATGAATCGCATCTTCCTCACTGTTTTCCCCTCTGCCTGGGAGAGTGTCCAGTTCACCTGGGCACCCAGAGGTGTGTGCTTTTGTTTTGAGAGCTCCCCTCCCTTGGACATAGCTTGTATAAAGAAAGAATTAGGTGTGGAAAAAAGTTAAGGAGTTATAAAAAAGATTTCCATCCTTTGCTGCACAGTCTCCTACCCCTACCCACAGCACAACACCTTCTCCAAACAGTATCTTGCAGCCCATGGGGAAAGGTGTCTCCCAACCTCATACATCTTCCCTCTCTCTATTTGGAACTGGGTGTGTGCTCACCCATGGAACACACTTTATGTCCAGGAGAATAGTTCTGTGATGAGTCAGACCGAAATTCTGCTTCTTCACCGTTCTCTCTTGTTATCCAACTTTTCCTCATGTTCCACATGTTTCTTAATCCCTCCTGTCTATATTATATTCCTTTGTATTTGTGCTGCATTTTGCGTAATTTCCTCAAATACACTTGGGGTTTACTCATTTTCTCTTCATTGCTATAATCTCTTCATTGAGGTTTTCAACTGCAGTAATTTTTTGAAAAACAGCAGCCTATTAAAATGTAGACTTGTCTCTGATACCTTTTATTGTGGTTAAAAAACACACATAGTGAAATCTACCTTCTTAGCACAATTTTAAGCGCACGGCGCTGTTTTGTCAGTTAGATGCACAGTGTTGTATGGAACGTGTCCAAGAACTTTTTCATCTTGCACGATTGAAACTCTATGGCTGTTGAATAGTAACTCCCCATTTTTTTCTCCCCTCAACCACTGGAAACCACCATTTTGCCCTCTGTGTCTCTGAGGTTGTTTTCGATACCTCCTATAGGTAGAGTCATGCAGTATTCTGTGCCTAGCTTACCCTGCTTAGCATGTTGTCCTCAAAGTTCATCCCTCTGAAGCATGTGACAGGATTTCTTTCTCTTGAAAAGCTGAACAATGCTCCATTGTTTGTACGTACCACGTTGTCTCTATCCATTCATCTGTTCACGGACACTGGGTTGTTTCCACCTCTTGTATGTTGTGAATAATGCTGCTGAGCCCTGGATTGCAGATGCCTCTTTGAGATCCCGATTTCAATTCTTTTGGATACATACCCTGAAGTAGGATTGCTGGGTCATATAGTGGTTCTATTTTTAGTATTTTGGGAGCCCTCCACACTGTTTTCTACAGAAGCTGCACTATTTTACATTTTCTTTAATAGTATGCAGAAGTTCCAGTTTCTCCACATCCTCACCAACGCTTGTTATTTTTATTGTTTTGATTTTTGAGAATGGACATCTTCGCAGGTGTGAGATGCTCTCATTGTGCTTTTGACTTGCATTTTCCTGATGATTAGTGATGTTGAGAATCTTTTCATATACCTGTTGACCGTCTTTGTAGAAATGCCTATTCAAGTCCTTTGCCCATTTTTATGATCCGGTTAATGTCTTTTTTGCTAGAGTTGTAGGAGTTCCTTATATATTATGGATATTAGTCCCTTATCATGTATATGGTTTGAAAATATTTTCTTCCATTCTGTGGGTTGCCTTTCTACTCTGCGGTTTCCTTTGCATATTTATGTAGTCCCACTTGTCTATTTGTTCTTTTTTTGGCATATCCAAGAAATTGCCAAAACCAATGTCACAAAGCTTTCCCCTGTATTGTATTCTAGGGGTTTTATTTATAATTTCAGGCCTTACATGTAAGTTTTTAGTCCACTGTGAATTGATATTTGTGTATGCTATAGGATAAGAATCCAATTTTATCCTTTTGCATGTGGATATCCAGTTTTCCCAGCACCATTTGTTGAAGAGACCCTCCATTCCGCATCATATAGTCATTGCACTATTGTCAAAGATCATTTGGCATTTTGGGTTTATCTCAGGGCTGTTCTGTTCCATTGGTCTATATGTCTGTCTGTATGCCTCTACCACACTGTTTTGATTTTTATAGCTTTGGAGTGTTTTAAAGTCAGGAAGTATGAGGCTTCTAACTTGTTTTTGTAGATGGTTTTGGATTTTTTTTTTAAAGTTTAAAGGTCATATGTGTTTTGTTTTTGTTTTTAACTTATCTCTTCTTTCTTCCTAGTTCTCAGCTCTTTCATTTTAGTTTTGGTTTTTATTTTATGATTGCTTTCAGAGTATTTTGTCAACTACCCTAGAACATGTGGTGTTAAATCTACTAATTGTTGTGTCTGCTATTCTTCTCCATGTAATTTCATTTCTTGTGTGTTTTGTAATTCTTTACTGCAAGCTCTGATTGTTATTCCCATGTAAGTCACGTATTTCCTTGTGGCTCAATTTTGCATTTACTTTTGCCTGTGCTTCAGAGAATCCCTAGTACTAGAGTAGTTTTTATAATACTCTCTTGGTTTGAATTTATTATATTCCGTGGGCATTATAACTTCCATTACCATAACTGGTGTTGAGTTTTAATTTCGTGGAAGATTTTGCTTGTTTTCTACTCAGATGCCCAGCAATCTGTAAGCCTTTTCTCCCCTTGGAAAAAAAAGGGGAAAAAGCTGATGGGTGGTTTTTCTAGTCTTCTTTCTCCAGAAAAGGAAGTCCTTCCTAAGACTTTGCTCTATGCAGACTTCTTATTTTCTCCAGCTTCCTGCCTCACACTCCCCTAGCACGTTATCTCCTTTTCCCAGTGCAGGGTAAAGCCTTGGCCTGTAGCTTCCTGGCTGGCCGTGCAGAACCAGCCTCCTGTGGGCTCTTCTCTCATCAGTGGTCACAATTACCACTCTGTTTTGGGGTTTTCTTTTCATCCTTCTTTCTTAAGGTTTCCCTTCCCTCTTAGCTCTCTTCTTTCCTTCTCCCCCTCCCTTCCCTTCCTTTCTTCCTTCTTCTGAGTTGATTATGTATTCTGTACTGTTGCTCTATCCTTTTACTTGGCATTCATATGTTTTCCATGGATCAATAGTGCCTGCACGTGGTAGTAATGGCAGTGGAAGGATGCAGATGAATTCAGTTCATGTTGCCCAAGGATTGCAGGAGATCCTTTAAAAATGAAATAAATATTGTCACTCCCCAGGTTAAAGCGTGACAATGACTTGCTATTACATTTAGATAAAACCCTAAACTCCTGATTTTGGCTTTAAATACTCTATGTGAGTTGATTCCTATCTCCCTTTGCAACCAGAACCCATGGTACTTCTCTTTTCTTCCTTTAGTCAAACCAGCCTTCCTTCTTGCCTTAGTGTCATTGTTCCTTCTGCCTGGAATGGCTGGTCCCTAGATCTTTGCATGGATTTCTCCATCTGGACATCCAAATGGCAGAAATGTTAACCTTCCTCAAAAGGTTTTCCTTGCTGCTTAACAAAAGTAAGACCTCACTCCTTCCTCTCTCATACCACCCTGTTTCTTAGTCTTTGTGACATTTATCACTTTGTTAATTCATATTAATTTATATTTTTGCTTGCTTACTGCTTATTTTGGACACCAGATATCAGGGATTGCTGAAGGAGAGGAGAGACATAATCAAGGGTGACTCCTACACCTGGGGCTTGAGCAAGTGAGCAGACTTCTGTAAGAGAAGTAAGTGTGAAATGGAAATCAAGAGTTCTGTTTTTATGTTTGTGATTCCTTATGTTTGTGACTCCTAGTCTTTATCCTAATAGATAAACCAAGTGGGGAGTTAGGGATAGAAGTTTGGAACTCAAGCAGAAGTCATGGATGGGGATATACATTCATGCATCATCAGGATACAGATCATATTTAAAGTCATATGATTAAATGGTAGTACCCAGGGTAAGAGTGAAGTGTCATTAGAAAAGTGAAGATAATACATATTTTGAAATAATCACCAATGTGGCATGGTCAGAGCTTAAAGGTAATACTACCATCGAACAAATATATGAAAAATGAGGGAGTGCCTTTTCATAAAGAAATTAAACAGCATGACCAAAACTTTATCTAATTAGCTTAACTTAGAAGTTTGATACATGGAACCACCAGTGATGGCCACTCTGGATTTTCAGAGGAGGAGAAATTCTGGACTCTCCCTCCCACATGATTTGACCCCAAACAAATGTGGTAACGATTTCATATGTTCTTTCATCCTTTTCCATAAGGATTGGTGTGGAGGGTCTGAAGGAGATGACACATGGGTATTGTCCAAAACAAGCAGTTATGTTAGAACTCTCTGGAAAGCTCCACGTTGGCTGTATCCCTAAAGGTTACTGAGAATGGGCCAGAAGGGTGTTTTCTTCCCTCAATATTTTGGGGTGATTAAGTTATGAATTTATGCTACTTATTTGTACTTTAGTGGAATGGAGTGATATTGCTAAGTTTCTTCAGACAATGTAGTCCAAGGTGGGAATTATGCTCTGAGGTTTTGAGGTATGTGATAAGGTTGAAAAATTGTCAGCTGTGGTCCTGGTAATGGAATGAACAGGCTCTCTGTCTGCTCTCACTTCCTTGAGCTACAGATCACCATCTCCCTTCTAAATCTAACTTACTTCCTGCTCTCATTGTCTTCTAGACTTATTTAGGCTATAAAAGGTTTGCCTAGAGATATGGATTGTTTATGCAGATGGTGTGGCTGCAGCTCTGCAATATATCCCTGCCTTTGCTTTATGATTTCAGTCAAAACAAAATTAAAGGCTCATAATCACCCTTGTTCAGGAAGCAATGAGGAATATTTTAAAGTTCACATTTTCATCGATCTTTCAACAAGAATAGGACCTAAGTTCCAAATGAGATGCATTTTCTATAATGCATGTGGTGCCCTGTCCTGAAATAGCTATTGTTTTTGTCATTCTGATTTGCTGGGCAGACAGTTGCATATTAAACAATAAAAAATAAGTTTTTGTACATGACATTTCACTTTTGGATAACCAGCAGCCCAAATTCCCAAGCATTAAGATTAGTATATTCATCTCCACAGGTGTCCAGAAATGAAATGAAATGTCACCTAAAGCAGTAGACACACTTCATTGCTATTACACCCCAAACTTCCTCCAGTAAAATATTTTATTAAAATTAAATGAAAAACCAAAACCCACACAGTAGTTGTTCAAGCAGCTTTAATGGGCTTTAGGATGGAGCACACTCCCAGCCATTCGATAGTGGATATTTTATTATGCACAAGAATATTATACTGCTCTTTCCTCATCTTTTTGGCTGTGTGTTGAATCAATTAAATTGCAGCTTATAAATTTCTGCTTAAAATCTGAGAAAATAGCTTTTGTTTCTATTTACAGATGCAGTATGTACTTCCTGAGAATGTTCTCCTTCTGCTGAATCATCTTCTCCTTTCTCATCCCTTAGTTGTTCATTTAGCAAGTATTTATTTATGGCTGAGTTACTGTGTTTGTTCTTAGGGTGACAATTGTGAACAAGATAATCAAAGTCCCCAGGACCTTATGAAGTTTATAATTCAGCCAAGTAGACAAGGTAATGACGAAAACAACAATACAGCTTCTCATGCTTATTCAGTGTTGACTATTTGCCAGATACTCTTCTAGGTGAGGTCATGTATTACATCACTTAGTCATGACATGACAATGTGGGAAGGTCCTATGAGCGAGGTTCCATTATTGCCTCCATTGTATGGAGAAGGAAACAGATGCACAGGGAAGCTTTAAATAACTTGCCCAAAGCCACACAGCTAGAAGTGGCACTAACAATTCAAAGTGACAGTGTTGTGATGTGGGAAGCTTGGAATATTGCAAAAGCCTGATTTAGAGTCTCGTGATCTGGTGTCTTACACTTTGGGGCTGCCATAATAAAATAGCTGGCTTAAACAGCAGACCTCTATTTTCTCACAGTTCTGGAGGCTGGCAAGTCCAAGTTGAAGGCTTGCCTGGGTTCCCATTTCTGGTGAGGGCTTTCTTTCTGGCTTACAGATGGTTGCCTTCTCATTGTGTCCTCACATAGCAGAAAACAAAAGAACAAGCTCCTTGGGGTGTCTTCTTCTACTAGGACACTAGTCCTATCATGAGAGACCCCTCCTCACGACCTCATCTGAACCCAATTACCTCCCAAAGATTCTGTCTCCAAATACCGTCACATTGAAAGTTAGGGCTTCAACATAGGAATTTTAGGGGCAGACATAATTTAGTTCATAGCAGCTGGGTTTAGAAGTTTTTCAGGTCAAGGATTACAGACCCCTCTCCACATCAGAAATAATATTTAACAACTATGAGTGAGATGACTTAGAAATAATGTGTATCAAAAAAAAAAAAAAAAAAAAGAAATAATGTGTATCTCTGCTAGATCCCAACAGCATCGTAAGGGTTGCTATATGATCTTTAGCTTTTTGAGGCCTTTAAGCCTTGGCTTTTCCCATCGGTGAGTAGGGAGGAGAATTGTGTTGCTGTCACCTTATGTATATACAGCATTTGTATATGTGGATTGTGTTTATTTCTGTATGGGAATGTCTATGTGAATGGTGAGGTGTGCACATATCTGTGTGTGGGGGGCAAGCAATCTTTTTTGGCACTTCCAAACATACAGCACTTTTTGAAGTAGGGTAAAGGCATAGTATGTCATCTGATCATCACAGGTACGGTATTTTTCTCATTTTTACATGTGTAGAAATTGAGGCCAACAGGTCAAGTTTCTTTTCCAAGGTTGTGCACTTGGTATGTGCATGAGCCACGGTAAAGTGTAAACAATGGACCTCTGATCCCTGGGTCAGTGCTTTAAGGGATGCCCCATGACTGCCCAGTGCTGGTGCACTTCTCCTGACACATGGGCTCTGACAAAGATGTTCATTCTCTCTTATGCTCAACTGACATTTCATTTTGTTTCTTGCCATCCATGACTATACCACAGTGGTGAGTGTTTCGGTGTATTTCTGAAGTATTGATTTCCAGTCAGCCCCCATCCCAAACACCCTACCACACACCCACTTCTATTTGCTTCACTTCAGCTCGCTGCATGCTGCTCTGAGAGCTCCTGCTTAGTTTTTGCCTAGTTTACATGCAGCCTTGCAGAGTTTTACTGTAGCCACCAGGCTCCAGGGCTAGGAGAACAGATGAGTTTCAGTAATGTGAGCAGATTTTGCTATTTTTTTAAGTTAAAAACAATTTTCTTTATACATGTAGAAAAATATTCATTTATATCCTTTCATACAAATAATGGCTTTTTAAAAGTGAAATATTTTTTTGATCTGCCCTGACCTGCTCTTTCTCAACCCATATCAGCTTCTGCCCCCAGATACTCCATGTTTATAATCTAGCTTGTGCCCTTCCAAGTAATTCTCAGTGCTCATCTTATAAAGGCACATGTAAATATACATATGTGTGTATGTTTATATATATGCATACATATATGTTTATATATGTATGTATTTATATATGTGTTTGTTTATGTGTGTATTTATGTAACATATATATTATATATACACCTAAAACATATATGTGTGTAATATGAAACAGGTCGTCATTTTGCAAAAATTGGTTCTTTATTTTTATTGTTATATGCACTTTACTTTTTGTTTTATTTTGTTTTGTACTTTACTTCATCTTGCTCTTTTCACTCAATAAGAAATCATGAAAATTGCTCCAGGCCAATTGTCGGAGCTCTAATTTATTCTTTTGTTATTTTAAATTTAAAAATGGAAAATTTAAGACACACACAAAGATGGAGCAAATAATATGAGGAATCTTTACTGCCCATTACCTGGCTTCAATTGCCAATATATTTTATTCTATATATTTCACCTGACTTTAAAATATTTTCATTTAATTTTTATTGGAATATTTCTAAGGAAATGTATACTTTGTTATTTTTATCAGGTAAATAATACAAATTGCTAATAGAGATGTTTTAAAAAATAACTATAATAAGCATTATCACTTAAAATTTAGAGTAGTCCATTAAAAAAAAATCACCTAATATCCAGCTTCTGGTCAATCCCCCTCATTTTCTCAAAGATGTCTTTTTTATGGTTGATTTGTTTGAATGAGGATTCAAATGCCAAGCATTGCATTTTCCTGATATGGCCTATAAATCTCTTTTAAATTTATAGGTTTTTCTTTCTCCTCCCCTTTTAATGCCTCTATTTATCGAAGAAACCAGGTTAATTTCCTTTTTGAATTTCCCACCTTCTAGATCTGGCTTATTGTATCCTTACAATGTCTTTTAACACATTTTTCTATGTTGTGTTTTCTTTAGATGCTTGAATATAAAGGATTGACTAGATTCAGGTTCAGTTCTTGTAGCAAAAACACTGAACGGCTGGTGGCTGTATGCTTCCTGCTGCACCATGTTAGGAAGACTAGAATGTCCATTGGCCTACCTTAAGTGATGCTGAAATTGGTAATTTCAGGTGGTCAGCTTTATTTCCCCTTTGTAAACTTCCAAGAACCCAATAGTTCTTGGGCATTTGGAGAGGACCAAGGAAAAATAACACTTCTTCAGGCAGATAGACAATTTCTCCTATGCTTCCCGGAGCTGTTCTTTAACCAGGTGAGAAGCTGAAACCCTTCCCTCCTCTCCTTTCTTGGTTGGAGAAGAGTTTTCCTTCCTTCCCTTGAAGATCTTAGTGAAAGCATTCTATTTGCTTTTCCTAACTGTGCTTCTGGCAAAAGGATGTGCACTAGCTCTCCAAGTCATACAGCAGCTTGGACCTCTCATCAGCTCCATACAACTTTGGATGGAGGTGCAGCTGTGTGCCATATTGGCAATACATTTTATTCTCACAGTGGGCATTCCTGGCCTCCTTGATTCTATATTTTATTTCTTTGCCAATCATCAGACAGTGTGCAATGGAGGAAACAAAATTTATTGAGAGCTTTCAGTTCTGTGACTAGCAATAACCATTCCTGGCTGGTTACAAAGTTCCCCCAGATGCACTGTGCTATATAACCCTGGCTTCCTGGTTCATTGTAAATTCACAACACTATCCTAACTCAGCCAACTGGCCCTCTTTTCAGTATCTACATAAAAAGAAAGCTCCTGGTAACACTCTTAAAGCTTTTGATAATAGTTATTGACTTTACAGAAAAACTTTTATTATAGTATAATATACATTGTAGAAAAGTACATATAAGTGTACATCTTGATGAATTTCTACAAACTGAACACACTCAATATAAACAGAATTTGGATCAATAAACAGTATATCATAAGCACTCCAGAAGCCTCTTTATGTTCCTCTTCAGTATCTCCCCTTCTACCTCCAAGAATGACTATTATCCTGATTCCTAAAAGCATAGATTAATTTTGCCTGGCTTTGTACTTATATAAATGGAATTGTATACTATATAGACTTTTGCATCTGGCCTATTTCTCTCAACATTTGTGATATTCAGTCATATGAATATATGTAATTGTAAATTGTTCATTCACATTGTCATAAGGGTTCTGTTGTGTGTCTCTGCCATAATTCTTTCTATCTATTCTCTGTTGATGAGCATTTGAATAGTTTCCAATTTGAGGCCATTAAAATTGGTATCACTATCAACATACTAGTACATATCTTTGCTGAACATACATATGCACTTCTGTTGGGTATTGATCTAGAAGAGGGATTTATGGTCGTAGTGTATGTTCTTTATTAGATAATGCAAAAGAATTTTCCAAAGAGTTGTACCAAATCATACACTTACCAGGAAGGAAGTGAGATCTCATCAACACTTGATATTTTCCATCTTTTTCATTTATTTTTTCACTTGAAAGAAGATTCCCAGAGTAGATAAGACTTTCTAGTACCAGCCTCCACATTCTGTCTGAGTGTTGTAATACATATGGGGTAGATTGGACTGGGCTTCTGACAAGATCCTGCTTTATTTCACCAGTGATAGATAATAGGTCAGATGGATACATACAGCTTTGCATATCAGCAAGGAGAGGAAGCTTATAGTGATTTAAGGGCAGCCAACTGTTTCCTCCTGATGTTTATTTTCATATAACTTTTATGACAAAAATAAAGACAGTAAAAAATATTCAGAATTATATAACTATAACACATTAATAATTTTTAAGCTCCCTCATCCCCATACATCTATGAATTTTATATGGTTGCAATCATAATCTAACATAATTTTATATTATGATTTTTTGAATGGGTATATATTTGAAGCACTCTCTCATGTTGTTTCAATATTTCCTTATTATAAGTGTGGCTCATTTCTGAAGTTTTACTATTCTAGAGAGATCTGAAGAACATATCTTCACCACTTTACCTTTTCTTTCTTTCTTTTTTTAAAAAATTGATTCTTTAGGATACGTTCTTAAGAGTAGGATTAGTAAGTAGAAAATTAGCTTCTTTTTGGCGCTTGATTTGTCGTGCATGTTCCCTTACAAAAGGCTTTCCAGTCCATACCAGTGAAATCCAACCTTCTCAGAAAGCACAAAAGCTTAGCTTTACTAATAGCAACAAATACTTTGCTCAGGTTCATAAATAAATAAAAAGTATAACATATTGTAAAAGAAAATTCCTTGTATTTCAAAGATTTAAAGGTTTTTTTTTTTTCTTAGCTTTATTTGTAACAGCCAAATGAGGAAGCAACACAGCTGTTTATCTGTAGGTCAGTAGATAAATAAACTGTGGTACATCCCTACCATGGAATGCTGTTTAGCAATTAAAAGGAAGGAATCACTGATACATGTGGCAACATGAATAAATCACAAAATAATTATGCTGAGTGAAAGAAGCCAGATAAGAAGAGTACATATTTCATGATTCTGTTCTATAAAACTCTATAAATGCAAACTAACAACAGTGACAGAAAGTGGATCAGAGGTTGCCGGGAAACATGAGGTGGGGGTGGAGAGGGGCAAGAAGGAAGGACTACAGAGGAGCACATGGGAACTTTTGAGTATAAAGATATATATACTATCTGATTGTAGTTATAGTTTCATAAGAATATAGATCTGTCGAAACTTACTAAATTTGTACACTGTAAATAAGTGTGGTTTATTGCATATCAATTATACCTTAATTAAACTGTTTCAAAAGATAAAATTTCTTGCCCAATATTTGTTTGAATCAAAAACAAATGAGGTGTGTTAACTGCTGTTCTTCCATTATTATTATGCAGTATAATGGGTTTAAGGGACACAAACTCATTACACCACTTAATGACAATAAGTTAATAGCGATTCACACCCCTCATTTTGGGTTCCCCCCCAAAAACGTTTTCCAGGCCTAAACCTCAGTACCTATGAATGTGATGTTATTTGGATATAGGGACTTTGCAGATGTGACTGAGTTCAGATGAGGTCCTACTGGATTAGGACAGGCCCTAAATCTAGTGGTTAGTGTTTTTGTAAGAGGAGAGGATGTACAGACAGATACACAGAGAGAACACATATGTAGATGGAGGCAGAGATTGGAGTGATATAGTTTCAAGTCGAGCACTACAATACCATCAACATTTTTCACAGAGCTGGAACAAATCCTAAAATTTATATTGAACCAGAAAAGCCCCCAGATAGCCAAAGGAATGTTGGAAAGAGAAAACCAAAGCAGATGGCATCACAGTTTTGGACTTCAAGCTGTATTACAAAGCTGTAATCATCAAGACAGTATGGTACTGGCACAAAAACAGACACATAAATCAATGGAACACAATAGAGAACCCAGAAATGGACCTTCAATTCTGTGGTCAACTAATCTTGGACAAAGCAGGAAAGAATATCCAGTGAAAAAAAGACAGTGTCTTCAACAAATGGTGTTGGGAAAATTGGACAGCCATGTGCAGGAGAATGAAACTGGACCATTTTCTTACATCACACACAAAAATAAACTCAAGATGATGTCAGACCTAAATGTGAGTCTGGAATCCATCAAAATCCTAGAAAAGAACATAGGCAGCAACCTATTTGACCTCCCCTGCAGCAGCTTCTTCCTAGACATGTCTTCAAAGGCAAAGGAAACAAAAGCAAAAATAAACCATTGGGACTTCATCAAGATAAAAGGCTTTTGTACAGCAAAGGAAATAGTCAACAAAACTAAAAGCCTACAGAATGGGAAAAGCTATTTGCAAATGTCTTATCAGATAAAGGGCTAGTATCCAAAATCTATAAAGAAATTATCAAAATTCAACACCCCCAAAACAAAGAATCCAGTCAAGAAATAAGCAGAAGATATGAAAGGATATTTCTCCAAAGAAGACGTACAAATGGCCAACAGACATGTGAAAAAATGTTTAACATCACTCGGCATCATGGAAATGCAAATCAAAACCACAATGAGATACCGTCTCACACCAGTCAGAATGGCTAAAATGAACAAATTAGAAAACAACAGATGTTGGTGAGAATGCAAAGAAAGGGGAACCCTCTTTCACTGCTGATGGGAATGCAAACTGGTACAACACTCTGTAAAACAATATTGAGGTTCCTCAAGAAGTTAAAAATAGAGCTACCCTATGACCCAGCAATTGCACTACTGGGCATTAATCCCAAAGATAAAAATATAGTCATCTGAAGGGGCACCCGTACCCCAATGTTTATAGCAGCAGTGTCCGTAATAGCCAAACTATGGAAAGGACCTAGATGTCCATCAACAGATGAATCGATGAAGATGTGATATATACAATGGAATATTACTCAGCCATCAAAAAAACTGAAATCTTGCCATTTGCAATGACATAGATGGAACCAGACGGTATCATGCTAAGTGAAATAAGTCAATCAGAGAAAAACAATTATCACATGATTTCGCTCATCTGTGGAATTTAAGAAACAAAACAGACGTATATAGTGGAAGGGAAGGAAAAATAAAACAAGATGAAATCAGAGAGGGAGACAAACCATAAGAGACTCTTAACTATAGGAAACAGAGGGTTGTTGGAGGAGAGGTGGGTAGTGGATGGGGTAGTTGGGTGATGGACATTGAGCATTGGGTGTTGTATGCAACTGATGAATCACTAACTCTACCTCTGAAACTAATACACTGTATGTGGGAGAGCAAGACGTCAGTGGGTAAAAGAAGCAAGAAGAACAGGGACTCACATAAATGGCAACGGCTTTATGTGTGTGGCAAGAGCCAATTATTCCTGCCACGGGTCCATACTGAAAACAGTATATACTGAAACAGCAATGATGGTGGATAGACAGCCAGGCCTGCTGAGGTCAGTTCCCCCATCCCCTGTAGTCCTGTAGTTAGCGCTCCTCTGAGACCCATGCAGATAGTCATGGACGCAGTTCCCTACTGCCCCTCTTATGATTGGTTTCTTGAGTTGTTTTTCCTTCCTTATTTCCACGTACTTTGCATTCTATGATAATAAAACTGAGGACAGCCTGGGTGGCTCAGTGGTTTAGAGCCTGCCTTCAGCCCAGGGTGTGATCCTGGAGACCTGGGATCAAGTCACACATCGGCCTCCCAGCATGGAGCCTGCTTCTCTCTCTGCCTGTGTCTCTGCCTCTCTCTCTCTTTGTGTCTCCCATGAATAAATAAATAAAATCTTAAAAAAAAGAAAGGAAAAAGATTTAAAAAATAAGAAAATGAAAAAAATAAAATAAAATAAAATAAAATAAAATAAAATAAAATAAAATAAAATAAAACCGAGAGCCAATCTGGACTCGGGACTTTACCTGGGCATCTTCATTTCTTGGCAGTGCCTGACCGTGTAGCCCCTTGGGGCTTGTCTTTGTTCCAAGATATCGGACTCTGAGTCATCATTTTGTCTTTCATTGGAACACACCACGTGGCAACTCTAAGTTAATTAATTGATTTAAAAAAAAAAAAAAAAGAATGACCTTGGTGAAGTAGCCAGGTTACTTATTTTATTAAATCTTAATTCTTGACTACCTGTCTTCATTATTTTTTTTCAGTATTCTATGTGATGACATAGGAGTACAAATAAAGTCCTTCTGTCACACACAAAAGTACCCAAAAAAGCACACTTGTGTGGTTGAGTTATGAGCTGATCCAACAGTGTTTCCCAAAACATCATTTTTATATGATAGTCTCTTGGTTATTCAGTTTATTCAGACCGGTATTTGGCAGACGTGTCCTTCCATGCCCAGAGATTCTCCCTCAGAGACAACAATCTCAGAGATACCGTTTTCTTTACTGAGAATGACTTTTCCTGTAAAAGCCTAAACACAGGTAAGGCCTAGGGAGTTATAGCAATTTGCTTAAGGACACATAGCATAAAGTGGGTTTGGAAACCAGGCCCCTTTAACTTTCAGCCTGCTACCCTTCCAATTCCGTTCAATAAGACAGGTGGCTTTCCGTATTTCATGCATCCTCTCCTTGAGACAGTTAGAGTTAATGCTGCAAAAGAAAGAAATGCCAGGTGGAAAAACTGACAAGTCAGATATTACACAGCCACTTAATTTTTATTTTGTAATCTTCACAATCTGAGCAACCAAGTAGAATACATAAAGAAGACACTAAAATGTGGCATAATAAAATTCATTTGACCAGGAATATGGCGTTCCATGTTTTTGTCTCCAGCTCAGTTCTTTTTTTTTTCTTCATTTTTAATGTCAGCTGTGTTTTCGGGTCCAGTGCTCACTTTGACAAAAGCTACATTTAGTTGCAAATTGAGACATGGTGTGTAGCTGCTATGATTAAGGAATTTGGAATCTTTGTCCAATATTAGGCCTTGAGGGTAGAAAGAAATGCTGGGGAAAAAAACATTTCAACCTTGCCATGTTCTGATGAATGCCTGAAATAAATATTAACTGTTATTTCTGCAAACTTTCCCACTGTTTTATATACTTCATTTCCCCCATTTGTGAGTCTACAACGTATTCTGGCACATTATGGCTTTCTACTCATGATGAGTCTTCTCAGCGTGGGCTGGGTCAGTGTTTGTAGCTCAGCTGGCTGGTGCCAGAGTGGAGAGCTTGTCTGATTTGATTCCACCCCAGGCACTGAAGGATTTTCAAGATTTTCCTCTTAATATTTGGCTTTACTTGATAAACCTAGGGCATGCTGGGAAATCTCAGCAAGAGGAAAAATTTACTAACCACGGGGAGGCCTGTTTGGAGGGTTGTGGGTAAGTATGAAAGCTTATGAGTGTGACTACTAATGACTCTTGAATGTTCTGCTTTTCACAAGATTTTCCTTCAACAAGAAGTGTGTAGGCTTGTAAGGACAGAGGGTTTTTAGAAAATTCAGCCAACCTCAGAAAGACCAATGTATGACTGACTCGTTTCCCAAGAGAGAAGCCACTAGTCAGTAAGGTACGTGGAACCATATGTTTCAGGATGCAATTTAGAATTTCAGAAGCAGGAGCTGGTAAAAGGTTGCATAGGGTTTTAGCCTTTCATTTTTATCATCATTTTTCTTTTTTATTAGTTGAGTGCTGACATTGCCCTTGGCATATGCAGGATAAAAAGCATGCTATCTGCCTCTAATCAGCATTGGAGAAAGTGCTCAATTCAGAAGTGGGCTCTCTACAACTGAGAAGGTGACCAAGTCCCAAAGACTTAAAAAGTTTGTGGGTATATGTGTGTGCATGCAACCGTGCAAACCAGTTTCTCGTGTGTTTTCTTTTAGATTATATTTTTTTCTTTTTTTGTGCTTTTTTTTTTGGTTTTTGTTTTTATTCAGTCACTAAGACTTTCTGTCTTGAAAAATATTTAATAGCCTAAAATCTCATTTTGTCTGGATGCTCCAGATGTCAGCTGCCCCTATGGAGGAGGTGGTAGGGATGGTGGCTTTGCGCTGTGCCCTGGAGGAGAGAATATCACTGACTGGATGACAAGACTCTGAGGGAGTCTGTATCTAGAACTAGCTTTTCTGATCATGTGGCAGTTGTGTGAAGCATCGGACAGTGGCTGATTTCAGCATGGAGGGAATCCAACCAGAGGTGGTCTGTGTGCAGCATGTCCCATGGAAGTATAAGTAGCCTTGCCTTATGTCCCTGTAGAGGGATAACAGGGATAGCATAACGTGCCAGCTAGGATGACTCTGTGGTCCTCTGTCAGCTGAAGATAACTTCACCTTAGTTTAATTGAGTTCAGTTCACTTTATTAGGTTCCTACTTAAAAAAAAAAAAAAAGCACAAGGCTTGAACATAATTAATTCTTCTGATTTAGATACAAGTATCCTCATTTTAAATAGTAGGATATAGGATTAGAGAGAATAGGAGTCTTATCCAAGTTCATGCTACTGATTCTTCTCACCACATATCTCCATTTTGATAAAAGAGGTGGCTTTCCTTTCTATGACAATATTTCAATCTCATGCCCTGATTAGTGAGTCTATGACTTCTTTTTTTTTTTTAACTTCATTTTTTTTTCCAGAACACTTCTATGTTCACAGCAAAATTGAGAGGAGAGTACAGAGATTTCCCATGTATACCTCTCCCTCACATGCATGGTCTCCTCAGTTGTCAACACCCAGCTCCGGTACATGCGTTACCATCGGTGAAGTTACACAGACACATCGTAAATCCATAGTTTACATTCGAGTTCACTCTTGGCGGTGTACGTTCTGTAGGTTGGGACAAATGTATAATGATATGTATCCTTCATTATGATATCACACAGAGTAGATTTCATATAGAATATTGCCCTAAAAATCCTCTGTGCTCTCTGCCTGTTGATCTCTGTCCACTCCCACCCCTGGCAACCACTGATCTTTTTACCACCTTCATGGTAAGACTTTTCTGGAATGTCATACCAGAATCACATACCATGTGGCTTTTCCAAATTGACTACATTTGCTTGGTAATATGCATTTAAGACTCTTCCATGTCTTCTTTTCTTGGGGGTGGGGTGGGCTATGAACAATATATTTATTAAAAAATATATTTATTAATTAAAAATTAATGTAAGAAGAAAAAAAAGAGAGAGGGAAGCAAACCATAAGAGACTCTTAACTATGGAGAACAGACTTAGGGTTGATGGAGGGACGTGGGTGGGAGATAGGCTGAATGGGTGATGGGTATTAAGGAAGACACTTGTGATGAGCACTAGGTGTTATATATAAGTGATGAATCACTAAATTCTACACCTGAAACCAATTTTACCAAATATGTTAACTAATTAGAATCTAAATAAAAACTTGAAAAAAATTAATACAATGATTTCATTATAGTATTACATTGCATGAATGTTTCAAGGGTGAGCATTCCAAAAGGGAGAGTCTGGTGGAAGCTATATTGCTTTTTCTTTTCTTTTTTTAAAGTTTTTATATAAATTCCAGTTAGCATACAGTCTAATATTAATTTCAGGTGTACAACGTAAGGATTCAACACTTGCGTACATCACCCAGTGCTCATCATAAGCGCCCTCCTTAATCCTCATTACTTATTTCACCCATCCCTCCACCCACCTCCCCCTCTGGTAACTATCAGTTCTTTATAGTTAAGAGTCTACTTCTTGGTTTATCTCTCTCTTTTTTTTGCCCTCTTGCTCACTTATTTTGTTTCTTAAATTCCACATGGTAAAATCATATATTTGTCTTTCTCTGACTGACTTATCTCACTTAGCATAATACTCTCTAGCTCTATCCATGTCATTGCAAATGGCAAGATTTTAAGATTTTATTCCTTTTAATGGCTAAGTAATATTCCAGTGTGTGTGTGTGTGTGTGTGTGTGTGTGTGTGTGTGTGTATACACACCACTATTTTTTTGCAGGGGTGGGGAACTTTTTTTTTAATTTGAAAAAAGCAGCGTTTTATTAAATCCATACATCTGCTCTTACCAGCCTCATTGTGTGTTAGCTGCCTGTACAATGGGATTATTGCTATCAGCTTTTTTTTAAAATAAATTTATTTTTTATTGGTGTTCAATTTGCCAACATATAGAATAACACCCAGTGCTCATCCCATCAAGTGCCCCCCTCAGTGCCCGTCACCCAGTCACCCCCACCCCCCGCCCACCTCCCTTTCTACCACCCCTAGTTCGTTCCCCAGAGTTAGGAGTCTCTCATGTTCTGTCTCCCTTTCTGATATTTCCCACTCATTTTCTCTCCTTTCCCCTTTATTCCCTTTCACTATTTTTTATATTCCCCAAATGAATGAGACCACATAATGTTTGTCCTTCTCCTATTGACTTATTTCACTCAGCATAATACCCTCCAGTTTAAAAACTTTAAAAACTTAAAAAAATATTTTATTTACAATTTGCCAACATATAGTATAACACCCAGTGTTCATTCCATCAAGTGCCCTCCATAGTGCCCTTCACCAAGTTACCCCATCCCCGCAACTCCTTCCCCTTCTGCAATCCTTTGTTTCCCAGAGTTAGGAGTCTCTCATGGTTTGTCTTCCCCTCTAATTTTTCCTCACTCAGTTTCTTTCCTCTTCCCTATAGTCCCTTTCACTATTTCTTTTATTCCACATATGAGTGAAACCATATGATGATTGTTTTTCTCCGATTGACTTATTTCAGTCAGCATAATGTGCTCTGCTTCCATCCATGTTGAAGCAAATGGTGAGTATTCATCCTTTTTGATGGCTGAGTAATATTCCTATATATATATATATATATATATATATATATAATCTTTATGATATCTTCTTTATCCATTCATCAATTGATGGACACTTGGGCTGTTTCTGTAATCTGGCTATTGTAGATAATTCTGCTACAAAAATCGGAGTGCAGTAGCCTCCATATCTTTTAATATCTTGATAATTCATTTTTTAAGTGTTGAATAATATTCCATTGTCTGGATGATGTACCACAGTTTATTTGCCCATTTGCCTGCTGAAGAACATCTTTGTTGATTCCAAGTTTGAGCAACCATGAATAAAGCTGCTATAAACATCTGTGTGCAGGGTTTTATGTGGACATGTTTTCAACTCCTTTGAGTAAATACCAAGAAATGCAATTGCTCTTGTATGTTGTGTTGTATGGTGAGAGTATACTTAGTTTTGTAAGAAACTGCCAAACTGTCTTCCAAGGTGGCTATACCATTCTGCATTCCCATATGTACACACATATATGCATGTAATATATGTATACTATATACATAATGAACAATATATATACATATATACACATATATAATGACATTTATATATATATTACATATATATTAGATACATATATCTTTTTTTGGTGGAAACTGGCTCATGTGAGTGTCATGGGTTGGCAGATCCAAAATTTGTAGGACATTAGGACATTAGGACAGCAGCCTTAGACAGAGGTTAGTTAGTATTGTACTCTTAGGTCTGAAGTCTGTAGGGCAGGCTTGGCATGCCAGAAACTAGGGCAGGATATGTATTTACAGTTTTGAGACAGAACTCTTCTCTAGAAACCTCAGTTTCTGCTCTTAAGGCTTTCAACTGATTGAATGAGGCTCACTCATATTATTGAGCGTAATCTCCTTTACTTAAAGTCAGCTGATTGTAAGTGTTATGTCCAAAAACAGCTTCACAGCAATATCTAGACTAGTTTTGGCCAATCAGCTAGGCACCAAACCCTAGCCAAGTTGACACATAAAAATTTAACTGTCACATCCATGTTGTATTTTTTTTATTGTAGCAGAAATAACAATTAACTTGGTGCACCACCTGTGCAAGATTTTTCTAGAAGTCTATTTTAGGGTCTCAGCCTAAAACTTGTGTTGACATCCCTTTTAACAAATTTATAAGGACCCAATCCTCTTTCTGCTTAAAATAATTAGAATGGTTTCTTTTATTTGCAACTGAACCTCATTGCTATTCTAGCAAAGTCTTGGTATGAAAGCATGACCGGGAGAGTATGAGAAAGAAACTCTATAGGCCAAGTATATTCATGAGCATAGATGCAAAAGTAGCAACTAAAACATTAGCAGTTGAACTCAGGAATCAAAAAGCTAATATATGATCAAGTTGGGTTTACATCAGAAAAGCAAAGTTCATTAGAAAAATAGTTATTTTACCACATTAACAGATTTAATATTAAATATATAAAAAGCATTTGATAAAATGCTATTAGGGAACTAGAAATACACATGAATTTCCTTAACTCAATAACACATATCTAAAATGTTTCATGTCATCAGACATGAAACAACAGTAAATTCAATGTTAAGCAGAAAACCTTCCCTTTAAAAAGAGAGTAGCAGGATAAGGACAGTAACTATGACCATTTAGGTGCAATGTTGCAGTAAAAATTTCAGAAATAGTACTCCTAAGAAAAATGAAATAATAGTTGTAAAGATTGTAAAAGTGGGAACAAAATTTTTGTTATTTGTGGTTGAAATTATCATAGAAAAACCCATAAAATGTAGAGACAAATATTAGAATTAGTAAGAGTTCAACAAGGTTTCTGGATGAAGCTCAATATATAAAAGTCGACTACTTTTCTAAACACCAGACACTGACCTTTAAAAATACAATTAACACAATAGGTAGGAATAGGGAAAATAAAGACCATTAAGGAGAAATTTATGACAATTTTATTGAAAACCCCTAAAGACTGAAATAACTGAGGCTATATACCACATTTTAGCATAAGAAGGTTCAATATTATAAGGATGTTAGTCCTCACCAAATTGATCTACATTTTTAAAAGAAATTCCAATCAAAATCCCAGCAAGAGCTTTTATAGAACTTTTCAAGTATATTTTAAAATTTATAAGAAAAAATAGAGGTAAAGATAGCCCAGATGCTCAGATGCTCTGGAAGAAGCACATGGTGGGGACTGGAGGTTGGTTGGGGTGGGGGAGGAGGGCAAAGGACTTATAAACGTTAAACACTATGGTAATTACATCAGTAGGTAGTAGTATGTATATATTGATAAATAGATAATCAATGAAATATGCAACAGCTCAGAAATAGACATATAAGTGGAAATATGCATGGCAGAAATAGCAGTGGCTATGGAAAAATAGAAAATTGGATTCCTACATGACAGGATAGACAAGTCAACTCTAGATGTAATAAGCATTTACATGTGATAGGCAAAACTTCCAAAGGAAGTTTCCTTTCTGAGGCAATACAGAATAGGTTTATACTTTTAGTTGAAAATTTGAACAAAACATAACAGGCAAAAACTGATTTAGGAATTAGTTGCTCATTAAATATTTGGTAGAACTTGCATATAAAACTGCCTGGTTTTGGGGTTTCCTTTATGAAAAAAAGGTTAAATGAATTCAATTTCTCTAATGAGTATGGATATATTCAAGTTTTTTATTTTTCTCTTAAGTTTTGGTAATTTAACTGTCTCAGGGAATTTGTTTGATTTTTTCCCCCAAAATTTTCAAATTTATAGACAAAAAACTATAATCTTAAAAAAAATCTTATCTTTTCTGAATCTGTGATTGTAACCTACTTTTATTCCTAATACTATACCTTTTCTACTTTTTCTTAATCTTGCTGAAATTGGTCAAATTTACTACTCCATTAAAAAAATTATTTTGTCGGAATACCTGGATGGCCCAGTGTTTGAGCATCTGCCTTCAGCTCAGGGGGTGATTCCGGCATCCAGGATCGAGTCCCACATTGGGCTCCTTGCAAGGAACCTGCTTCTCCCTCTGCCTGTGTTTCTACCCCCACCCCCTCTCTACCTCATGAATAAATAAATAAAATCTTAAAATTTTTTTTTTCAATTGATCGTCTTTATCAACATCTTCATTTCCTATTTTATTCCTGTTTCATTTTATCTTTACTGTTTAACTTTCCTATTTTCTTCATTTTTAGTAGATTGATTTTTTTAAAAAAATTTCTTAGGTTGGACTCTTTATTTATATTTACCCCTTTTCTCTAATAAAAACATTTATGCTTCCTTTCGGCCGGAACTGCCATCTTCCAGTAATTCGCCAAAATGACCAATACAAAGGGAAAGAGGAGAGGTACCCACTATCTGTTCTCTAGGCCTTTTAGAAAACATGGAGTTGTTCCTTTGGCCACATACATGCAAATCTATAAGAAAGGTGATATTGTGGACATCAAGGGAATGGGCACTGTTCAAAAAGGAATGCCCCACAAATGTTACCATGGCAAAACTGGAAGGGTCTACAATGTTACTCAGCATGCTGTTGGCATTGTTGTAAACCAACAAGTTAAGGGCAAGATTCTTGCCAAGAGAATTAATGTCCGCATTGAGCATATTAAACACTCAAAGAGCCGAGATAGCTTCCTGAAGCGTGTGAAGGAAAATGATCAGAAAAAGAAGGAAGCCAAAGAGAAAGGTACTTGGGTCCAACTGAAGCGCCAGCCTGCCCCACCCAGAGAAGCACACTTTGTGAGAACCAATGGAAAGGAGCCTGAACTGCTGGAGCCCATTCCTTATGAATTCATGGCATGATAACTGTAAAGAAAATAAAAGACCTCAGGATTGTAAAAAACAAAACAAAAAAAACAAAACAAAAACAAAAACAAAAAAACCATTCATGGCTACAAGTGTTATTTCAATTACCTTTTTTTCACTTTTTTTCTCGTTTTTGTTTGTTTAATTCCAGTGTAGTTAACACAAAGTATTATATTAGTTTCAGTTATACAGTATAGTGATTCAACAATTCTATACATTACTCAGTGCTCATCATTCAATCCCCATCATCTATTTCACCCATTCCCCCACCCACCTCTTCTCTGGCAACCAGCAGTTTGTTCTCTATCGTTAAGAGTATGTATTTTTGTCTTTTTCTTTGTTTGCTTGTTTTGTTTCTTAAAGTCCACATACGAGTGAAATCATATGGTATTGTCTTTCTCTGAGTGACTTATTTCACTTAGCATTATACTCTCTAGCTCCATCCATGGTGTTGCAAATGACAAGATTTAATTCTTTTATGGCTAAGTAATATTCCAGTGTGTGT